>NC_064812.1:18987436-19234610 GCF_023721935.1 Panthera uncia | reverse complement strand
GTGTGTGTGTGTGTGTGTGTGTGTGTGTGTGTGTGTGTGTGTGTGTTGAATAGACATTGCGAGATGCAAGGGAGAGAGGAGAAAAGACAACCAGTGGTGGGCTCCAGCTGCTTGCAGCTGCTCAGGAGAGTAGGTTACGCGCTTCTCTTCCCATCTCATTTCCGTCTTGAGTGGCAGCACATTTTGTAGCTTGAAATCAACCACAGTAGATGGATTTACACCTCCAAAAACGGCTAACACTACAATTCAGGGCATCTTATTTTTCCAGAAAGTCAATATCCCTGCACACCATGGGGTGAACCACAATTTGGAAGGTGACTGTTGATCAAGTAGAGATTTTGGAGAAGATACTTGGGTAGGACCTGTTGAGATTATTGTAACAACTCCAACAGTCTGACCATGTGGGTACATTCCATCTGTAAATGCCATTTACTATCCTTTTGGTAGAGACTATAAAAATATTGTTCAGTGAATTCTACTACGTTGTTTTAGAGTCGAAACGACAGGTGGAATGCTCTGAAGACACATGTTTTGCTTATTAGTGTCAATTCATTACAGATACCTTGCAAACTCCCTTATCTTTTCAGTAAAAATGTGTGCCGTAATAATAGTTTCTTATGGGTCAAAGAGTAGCTAAGCCACGAAACAAAATAATAATTTAACTGAGAATTCATGTTAATATGAGTGCCCGTTATCAGGGAGAACCGTGGGGAAGGAATTGTGTGCTGTGACGCCAGACGGAAAGCGGAGTCGGGTTATGGGGTTTCACAAATGTCATCTCTTACCCTGAACTCTTACGGTGGAAGATCTTTTACTTCCTTCTTTTAAAAATGGAAACAATTTAGCTATTCAGCAGAGGTTTGTAAGATAAATCAGGAAGCATCGGTAGAGTACAATCCGTGGGCGGGAGGTGTTTAGTGTGAAAAGATGTGAGCGATCTATTCAGTGAAACTACATGGCAAAACAGCATTGCCCCATGATCCCAATTTTGTGTTAAAAAAAAATGCTCTCTCTACCTATTCAAAGGCTGGGGGAGCAAAATATTTCAAAGAGCTACTTCTGTTTGCTGGGTTTACAGGTCGCTGTTTGTTTATTCCTGTTGTGTACCTGTTTGTGCTGCACAATCACTAGAGCTAAGAAAAACATCTTAACAAAATAAGAAAAGATGCATCCTCATTATGCCCAGCTGAATGCAGTGTGATAAGTAACTTGACGATTTACGATTTTTACAGGGTATCCCTGGAGCAAAGGGGGAACGAGGAGAAAGAGTAAGTACCCTCCGGCTCTGTTTATCACGCACAGCTGGCTGCACATCTTTCATCACCAAAGCCTGATAAAGGATGACCATTTATACTGTCATGATTATTCATTGCTCTTATTTCATTCCCTCTCTCCTCGCTCTCCTCAACTCATTGGACTGTGAGCACATTGTCAGGTGGAAAAACACCCGGTGGGCTAGAAGTCAGGAGAGCAGGTTTCTAGTTGTGTATCTGCTGCCATTCAGCTAAATGACCTCAGGCCCATTTCTTCAAGGATCAGAGAGAGAGGATCAAACAACTCTGAACTCCGGAGTGAATTTGAGGACAGACTTATACAATGGATGTAAAAAGGCATCAGAGAAACAAAAGCCCTGTACATTTGCCAAGTAGTAGAAATGGGGCTTGTGTCTTGCCTGATGGGCCAATGTTAACAGCTAATGGCAGACATACATCAATGAACTGGCTGTATCCTGTAAGTCAGTTTGTTTTAGGGACGTTCTCTCCCTTTTGAGAAATTGTGCAGCTGCTGATAGAATTGTGCTGTCGCCTGATAGAACTGGGCTGGGTAGCAGAAACAGCAGCGGCTTTGGGCTCATCCAGTCAGTTACCTTTGTGAAACTTTGGGCAACGTGTTTAACTCTGTTCATCTATAAAATGGGTTTAATGTCTTTCCTTTGAGTTGTTATTGATAGTAAATAAGCCACTGCCTGAAAAAGTGCTATATTTTATAAGTTCTGAATAACTATAAAGGAGGCATTAAATACATATGGGTTTGTTTCAAAACTTAAATTTTTTAGAATCTGGGAACAGAAATACGTACTTGGGCCTTTACATTTAATATAGACTCCCAGGAACCTGACACCATGAGTGTCAAATTGCATGACCTTCTCTGCACATGGTGGTCAATCCTGTCTGTCACGGGAGCCACAGGGACCAGGTGGGAACAGCTAATGAAGCCAGGTCTGCATCCTGGAAGTATCGCCATGCAGCTGGGCTTGGACCTGAGAGTCAGGAAGATGCTTCTTTTTCATCTAGGGTGATCTGCAGTCTCAGGCCATGGTCCGAGCAGTGGCGCGTCAGGTGTGCGAGCAGCTGATCCAAAGTAAGTGCGTGACACGGGGCGCCTGGGTGGCTCAGTCGGTTAAGTGGCCGACTTCAGCTCGGGTCATGATCTCGTGGTCCATGAGTTCGAGCCCCGCGTCAGGCTCTGTGCTGACCGCTCAGAGCCTGGAGCCTATTTCGGATTCTGTGTCTCCCTCTCTCTGACCCTCCCCTGTTCATGCTCTGTCTCTCTCTCTCTCTCTCTCAAAAATAAATAAACATTAAAAAAAATTAAAATAAAAAAAGTAAGTGCGTGACAGTTTCGGATATTGTACTCTGTGGTTCGTCCAGATGGGAATCTGCCCCTCCCAAGAGTTAGTGGCTCAAGAGAACACCTCCAAAGCTTTGTCTTGGTGCAGATGGGTAAGCTTTACAGATGGCCATAACTAACCCATTACAGAGGTCATTACAGATCACCCTTGAGTTCTGTGTCGATGTCACAGATACCTAATTCCTCTGTGGCATCTGTCCAAGAGCTCTCCTTTTGCCCATAGAGATCTAACTTGACTGCCCCGATCAGATCTTTTGTTCTTTCTTCATCTTCAAGTGGATAGATTTTTTTTCCTCAAGTACTCAGCACTTGAAATCTGCCAGACGAAGGAATCCGAAGCTGCTTTCAAAGAGATGATTCATGGTGTTGATTTCTATCAACTCACTAGATTTAAATCAATACCTCCTTTTTGTCCTTTTCTTTGGACTGGCCTAAGGCCCTTCACTTTATTCTGTAACATTTATGTAAATACAATATAATAATGCCCCTACACGCACACAGGGGCGGCCTTCACGTGACATTTTTGGCATGACACTGGTGCTCATGCCAAAAATTACACTGGAACATGCTTTATATGACACCCAACTTTCCCACAGCAGTGTTCCAATTACTGATTCGTGTTCATTCACTTGTATATCTACCCATTTTGTGTTTCTCCCAGGCCCTCTGACGTTTTGTCTCAATAATCTAACCAGAGGGTTACTAGTGTGGGCCCTTCCTTTTGCCAATGATTTGTTCGATTCCAGGAAGATCTAAGGCCTTGTAGAGATGAAATATTCAAACCCAGCCATCTCTGGCTTAGCTCTAGCTGTCAAGCCCCCTACTCTGGTAGCACACGCCCCTCCCATGAGCTGAGTGGCTGCCTCAGCTCTGAAAGGTTACATTTTTTTTGACCCAAGGACATCTAGGAGTCTCATAAGCATCCAGGTAGGCCTTTTGGCTGTAGCAGATATCCCAAATTCCATCTGTAGTAGAGAAACCCAGACCTCATCTTTGGGAAGGCATGGAGTTACTGTCCACACCATCTTGGGAGCGTTTTCATTAAGACATAAATCATGCAGACCATGTACAAAGCTACAGTCTTCAGGCATAGGAGTAATGCTTCCTATATTTTAACTTTATTTCATTTTATACATTGCCCAAACTAAATGTGTGTGTGAGAGAGTTTACCAGTTTTATTTTTTTTTTTATTTAAATGTATTTATTCTGAGAGAGAGAGGGAGAGGGAGAGACAGAGAGTGTGTGTGTGGAAGGGGCAGAGAGGGAGGGAGAGAAAGGGAATCCCAAGCAGGCTCTGCACTGTCAGCACAGAGCCCGATGTGGGACTCGAACTCACAAACCGTGAGATCATGACCTGAGTGGAGATCAAGAGTCAGATGCTTAACCGACTGAGCCACCCAGACGCCCTGAGAATTTACTAGTTTTAAACAAAACTATTAAAGTTTAATGCCAAAATAAGATCATTAAAAACATAGTAAATTATAAAAGCTAAATGGAACATTAAGTGGAATATGTCCAAAGCTAACCTGTACCTTGGATTATCTTGTAGGTTTCTCATTTCAAGTAAATGAAAGTAAATGAGCAGGTAATTATTTTAAGGAAGCCTAAGGGTTAAATCCAAATAGGACTCACTGACCACAAAATGTGGAAGATTTCACAGTAGTTGTTGTCATATTCCACGGTAGAATAAAAATCTTTTAAAAGTATATGATTATTTAAGACGTGCCCTACAAGCTCAGAGTTCAAAATGGAGTTTTTTCCCTCAGGAAATCTCAGATTCTTGTGAATGACTTGGAGGAAATGAAAGCCAGCAGGGAGTTATACAAGAAAGCTGAAATGAGCCTGTAGAATAGGGAGGCCCTGCCTGTGAGTGCCGTTGTGAGAGAAGAAATAGAAAAGATTGCATGCAACTTTATGAGCAAGCCCCGACCTGCCCAGAGGCTGTTTCTGGCACCTCAGCCATCTTCCCACATCCCGACTCAGGTCCTTCCCACGTGCCACCTCAGGTTCCTCTGGGCTCCTTACTTCATGGCTTAGGTTTCTGCTCAGAACTTCATTCATCAGTTAGCTTCTAAGTATAATAAAACCATGAGTTATCTGGTTTTTGGTCCAGAGCTGATCAGAAGAATGACTCGAGGAAAGGTTATGTGGGGAACTGTGTGAGGTCAAAGTGATGACAGGTAGAGAAAGTGATGAAGGATGGCCCCTTGTCAAAAGAGAAAGGTGGAAAAGCACACGCCTACAGGTGGCCCCTGAGTCACCAGGAAGCCAATCCTAGTTGCGGTCATGGTCCTATGCTTAGGAATGCCTTGAATATATTCTAGAAATAATCCCTCTAAAAATGGTTACTATTCTTTATTTAGATTTGAATGTTTGAAAAGGGTGAGATTTTCATCTAGGAAATTCACTTATGTGGGAAATCTTACCTTCTGATGTTACCGGAAAACTGAATGAAGCATTATGGTAGCAAGCTCTTTATCAATCTATACTTCTGGTTATTAAGATACATTCTTCCAGGGGCGCCCAACTCTTGATTTTGGCTCAGGTCATGATCTCGCGGTTCATGGGTTCGAGCCCCACATGGGCCTCTGCGCTGACAGGACGGAGCCTGCTTAGGATTCTCTCTCTCTCCCTCTCTCCCTGCCTCTCTCTCGTTCACGCTCACTCACTTGCTCTCAAAATAAATAAATAAACTTAAAAATAAATAAAATAAAATACATTCTTCCAGCCATAACTGAGTTAAGGGATTATAGGAGAGAGCGCCAGATTCTCTTTCTTTTTTTTAATAAAGCTCGTGGGAGTTTCTGCAGCTGGGACCCAAGTAAAGGTTCCTGCAAAAAGGCTTGGCGACGAAGAGACGAATTGAAACAGAACACTTGTCTGGGGATTTGTGAGCAAGAGGGTGGAGCAGTCTTTGTGGGTTTGGAAAAAAGGCAAATAAATTGGTGGGGTTGTTGCTAGAGAAAAGGGGCAGCTGGGTGAGGGTTTGGGGGTCAGATAAATGTAGGGGGCGAAGATCGAATTTATGACTTCTGCCCATTGATGTTTACTGGGATGCTGATGTGAGCTGTAGGATTGCAAACTATTGAGATGTATCTTGAATACAGTCCAGCTGTTCATATCATCCAGAGTAAAATGTAATAATTTTTAACTTGGAAAGCAACATATTTCAGAGGGGTGTGCTTTTCCTCTTGTGGTTATCTGACAGAATTGTTTGGAACCTTGACAAATAAAACCGCTTGTCTCCCCTTTCTGTGTGTGACAGTTCATTGAATGTTGTCTTTGCCCTTTGTGTCTCAGGTCACATGGCCAGGTACACAGCCATCCTCAACCAGATTCCCAGCCACTCCTCATCAGTGCGGACCATCCAGGGGCCTCCCGGGGAGCCTGGCAGACCAGGCTCACCCGGAGCCCCTGGTGAACAAGGGCCCCCCGGGACCCCAGGTTTCCCAGGAAATGCAGGTGTGCCGGGGACCCCAGGAGAACGAGGTAAGCTGGGGCGCCTCTCTCGTTGGAACACCACTGAGGTGTGTACAGTGAAGCAGAGTGGAACAGTGGTGCTCATGCAATGACGAAGTCCAAAATAATGAATGTAAATTCATTTCACCCCATCTATTCTCTAGCTTCTTATTTATCCATCTCCAAGATTGAGAAATTGAGTAATCTACAAAGCATTTCGTCAAAAGCCATGTCTGCTCGTATGAAAAAGGAGGATCAGGACCCTCAACTCACCTCTAAGAGGCTTTTGAGCTAATGAGAGGAAGGTATCCCCTCTTAGATGGAGGAATTAAGAACAGGTGCCCCTTCCAGGTAGAAGAATTAGAAAATGGTGCCCTCCCCTGATGTAGCATCACACATATGTCATGCTAAGCCAAGAGCTCACTTCGTAGGTCTGGTGCCTTTTTTGTGCAGTGCCCATACTGGGCAACAGTTGGTGGCAGCCCTCAAGTGAGTCATGAGTCATATCGACCTATGATTTACGTATGTCTATGTAGACCATGCCAACTATAAACTTCGGATGAAAATATTGTTTGTGGTTCCTCTTTCTATAATATAAGGCAGCATTTTATTTAATAGTTTCACAGGCCAATGTTTTGTCTTTCCTACTAAAGTTTCTTGAAAATAGAAATCCTACTTAGCCTTTGCTGTTATCCTCTACAGGTTTTAGCAGTGTCGTGTAATACAATAATAAGACTGGCTGAATTTCACCCAACTCTATAATTGGCCAAGGTCTCCCACTCCAGAAGCAGATTAAAGAGATGTGGGAAGTTGGGGTTCCATATTAACCACAAAGAAAGCAATGGGGAGAAAGACAACCGATACAAGTATTTTCTAAGACACAATTTTATAGAATGTGGGTCTGGGGAAGAGCTAAGTATTATCTGTTTGCCCTGTGAATCCTACTACTTTTGTGAGATGGATAGGATATATTCCTTTTGTAACATCGGAGATGTAAAATGCGGATGACAAAGGGGATACTTTATGTTCATTCTTGAACCGTGCCAACAGGCCACGTGCGTTCTGCCTCTGCGCTTTCGTACACATTGCCCCCCGCTTTGGAAATGTCCTTTTCTTTGCCTGTCTTGTGCGTGTCTTACTCTTAGCTCAGGGCCCAACTGCCCTTCTGTTTCAGGAATGAGGTTGTTGTCGATCGCCCCAGACCACAAACGGCTTCACCCCCTGAACACCTGCCACACCAACTGTCTCTCCCACCCATTTGAGCACTCATCAGGGGTGGGTGAACAGCTAGACTGCCAAGACAGGGTCAGGTCTGAATTGTGTTGCACACTCAGTAGCTGTTGCTCTAATGGGAACCCAGCTCTGGTTTTCCTTTCTGAAGGTTTTTCCTGGGCCAGGGCACTAAATCAGCACATGTAGAGAGGGGCATAATTCCCTCACAGCACATGGAAGATCTGGCAGCTAGGAAGGTGGCCACCTCTGTCAGCCGGGCACCCTCTAACGGTGTCGGTGATGGATCACCTGTGACTCAGGGGGCACAGGGCCAGCGCCTGAGTCACTCTCAGCAAGTCACAAGTTGTGTTTGTTCTTTTTGGAAGTCCTGTTCTTGTTCTTGCCAGACTGAGTCTCTCCTGCCCTGCAAGAGGACGCGAATGCTTAGACTGGAGGAAAATCATCCAGGAATTCTCAGTGACCCAGACAAACTTCGAAATAAGAATTTCCATGATGTAATTTTCCTACCTACCTATAGCTGTACAGGTATTCCTAAAAAGTGTAGAAGACAAAGCAAAATCCTGTCCTGCATTTCACAAATACGTGGAGGATGACAGTAGGACAAGAAAGTGAGAAATGCCCTTTGCACATGAGGGAAAGTGATTTTGGCTTATTACCAATTGAGGGGAATGGTTTGGGGCTTAAGGTTAGGGTTTATTGACCAACGCCTAAGGACTTTTTATTCCTAGCAGGGTATTTCAGTCCTGTTGCGCTTGGGATTTGTTGCTGCAAGGAAGAGAGTGATTTTTTTTTTTTTATCTTGTGGTCCAAATGCCCAGAAAGTATTGAGAGAGACAAGTATCTACCTTTCCACTAAATCAAAACAATAGAATTTTAAAACTGAAGATACTTCAGCTATTGTTTCTCCTAACACTCTCATTTTGTGTAAAAGAAAGCATATGAAGATATTGAAGCCCAAAGAGTCTTGAAATCAGCCAACATCAGGACTAGAGAGAAAACCCAGACATCATGGAATTTCTTTGTTGTTGTTATTGTTCCTTGCTATATAAAATATGATTATCATGGTACTCCCTATAATATAATTTTAAAAGGACACTATGTTATAGTAAGTAAAAATAAGTATTGTTACTCAGGAGTGTATTTAGCCAAATACTGAGCTACAAAAAGGCAAGGCAAAAAGCACGATGCAATATGTACGTGCATGTGTATGCATGCACACATGTGTAACTGAGGCAAAAAGAAATACTACTGACCCTTACTATCATTTGTTCTCTTCTAGTATTAAAAGGCCAAGGGGCAACCTTGGATTTTATGTCCTCTTCGAAATACTGTTCTAGTAGAAACGTGTACTTTGATTAATCCAATCATTATCATTGAACTAGCCAGAGAGTATGCATTTTGGAAAACAGAAAAGAAGTGACGCTCTCCCCATATTTGCAGTGTAGACATTGTTCATGACTTTCCTGATCATCTAACAGAAGCCTATGTTTTGCCTCCATTTGAATAGCTACCTCCCTCTCATTAACCCTTGGTCTCCTTTAACTTAAACAAAGTATTTTTCATGAGTTTGTGTGGAGCAGTCTTTTTAGCTACTTTCTCACATGGATCGCAATATATACGGAATCATTAGAATTTAAGGATTCATTCGAAGGATTCCTGCAGCTCCCATTGTTCATCTAAAGCTTGACTCCAACTCAGGCTTGTCTAATTATTAGCACCCAGAAGTGAAGAGGTCCCATTTCCATAGCATAAGCAAAATGTCATGTAGCCCAATTTCTCACCCGCTTTTCTCTTCTTGTCACTGATACTACATGGCTCATTGGCAGCAAAGAAAAGCTATCCCTCCATGGGCTATGGTTTTGTGGCTTCTCCCCATTAAACGCTGTGTTGTCTTCAGGTAAATGGCTCTGTACCCTGGCTTCCAAAGTTCACCAGAGCTCTACAGTTCCCCATTTGTCCCCAGAACTGAAAAAACAGCGTCCTGACTTTTCTGACGTGAACTCACTCTCCAATCACAGCCTTGCTTCTAACTAGACCCCTAGATCATCTCTCCAGTGCTAGTTCTGATCTTCGTGTACCATTCCCAGAGGATGCACCTGTTACTTCCTCATTCCATTTAGTTAAATAATGTTCATATTCCACGTTGGTGTCTCGAACCATATATTAACCCAAGTCAAAAATAAGTTCGTTGGTCTGTAGTTGGCAAAATTAAATTTCTTTATTTGAAAAGAACTGGGAGCGTTTTCTGATTTCAGTCTTTAGGCTTCAGTTTGTGTCATTATCCAGAAAGTATTGGATCACAGGAATCATCCAACTGAAGATTTTCATGTTCAGATTGTACACCCGTAAAGCCGGAATTTAATCTGGTTTATTTTGTACAATAAATCAGTAAACATGTATTGAATGTTCACATAAGGCTTTTGGCTTGACAGTGTGTGAGATAATACTATTATTTACGGCTTTCACTTATTAGGCACTAAACGTATCTGCCAATGTTGTGCTTATACTATATACACAGTCTCTCAGTTGGATAAAATAGAAGACATGGTTTGGGTAAGGAAGGAACGCGGAACATTAGTGGATGTGCCAGTTAGGAGAGTAGATAGATGCTAAGTGAGTTACGTAGAGAGTACATGCTGTCAGAGTTTAGAGGGAGACATCACGCAGCCTTTGAAAAGAAAAGGTGCCAGCACTGATTAAGCAACTACTGTTGTGGAGCGACTGTTAGCTGCTTCGCACCTTATTAGTGCTCGTAAAAGTCTTACGAGGTCAGTATTAGCTCCATTTTTAAGTGGGGAAACAGAGGCTTAGCTAGTTTGTCAGTTGTCCGAGGTCACACCGCTGGACGGGGGGTGGGGGGAGACTAGAATTCGAGTGCACATCCGCATGGTTCTAGATTATCTGTGCTTGCTCCTTTCCACCCTCTTGCCACCTTTGAGTTCATTGTGTAGCGGGGGAATCACGTGGGAGAGGCCAGAACCGTGCAGCGTCTGGTGGACCCCTGTTTCCTGATGGCTTCTAATCACCGACAGTTCACAGCTCAGTTCACAAAAACCAGTCAACTGCCAGACTGACCAGAAGGCAGAAGCGGGTCATGGTTGTACTATTTGCAAGCTCTTTGCACACTCCGTTCTGTATTTGGAGAGCCTTGGGACACCCGTGACCCAGCAAGTGACCAGCTTGGAGGTGAAGCCAGGTGATTTATAGGATAAATATGAATGTGAATAAATTATTTTCCATGATTATACATTTTTCTAGGAGGAGTTTTTCTAGGATTTTAACATGCTCTCAGGCTATATGAGAATCCAAATAGGGAAATTGCCTGAAGGAAAACTGGCCATGGGTCTGGCAATAGAATTATACTTCTATTATAACTTCTCACCCTAGGGGACATAGAGGAGAAACCTGGAGCAAGGCAATTCAGTCTTGTTTCACTTGTGACATTTTAGGTGAGACACCGATTTCACTTCACTATTTGTGATGCTGCTTTAGCCAGAAACAGGTGATGAGATGTGGTTTGGGGCATCAATCATATATATGTCAGGATCTGAGCTTTGCCACTTGCTACCCGTGTAAGCTTGGCTGCTTAGTCGTACAACTTGATTGTTTTGGGATCTTTATTCATTCATCTAACCAGCATTTACTGAGCATCTACACCACATCAGACATGGTGCTGGGTGTTAATGACATAGTGGTTAACCGGGCTTATATTTCCTACCTTTCATGTACCTAGCATGGAGACAGATATTAAAGAGACTAATAAAAAAATACATGAATGGTTTCATTGCGTTACCATCATTGTAAGTGCCATGAAAAAATACATGATGCTATGCAACCTAGAAGAGGGGACTCTGACTTACTTTGTCAAGTCAGGGATGTTTTAGCTGAGACCTGAAAGTTTAGCAATTTGGCATATCAAGAAGAGAGTCAGAGGAGAGCATTCTAGGCAGAGACAGCAATAACGTGTATAAAGGTCCTGAGGTGGAAAAAGGCTTGAAACCTTTAAAGCCATGATTCTCAACACCAGTAAACATATTGTCTCTTTTTCTTTTTTTAAATTTTTTTAATGTTTTATTTATTTTTGACACAGAGAGAGACAGAGCATGAGCAGGGGAGGGGCAGAGAGAGAGCAAGACAGAATCTGAAGCAGGCTCCAGGCTCTGAGCTGTCAGCACAGAGCCCGACATGGGGCTTGAACTCATGAACCGTGAGATCATGACCTGAGCCGAAGTTGGACTTCAGACATTTTTTTTTTTTTTTTAAAACGAGAGTGCCATCTAGTGTAATAGAAAAAAGTAAAAAAAAAATAATGTATAGTTAAATCATTTATTCTAATAGGCAAATTCTCAGCATGACTACACTGGAAACATAATGAAGAAGTCAAAATGTATTTATATTAAAGAACTACTGGGAATACAACAGCTTTAAATTCAGGCTGATGTAGCTGACCTTTATCAATAACACGTCTTTCTGGGGCGCCTGGATGGCTCAGTCAGTTAAGCATCTGGCTTTGGCTCAGGTCATGATTTCATGGTTTGTGACCTCAAGCCCCACTTCAGGTAAAAACACTAGCCCTGCCATCTCTCTCTCTCTCTCTGTCTGTCTCTCTGTCTCTGTCTCTGTCTCTCTCTCTCTTTCTCCATCTTTCTCTCTTTCCCCCTCTTTCTCTCTTTCCCCCCCATCCCCTGCCCTCGTGGGAGTCTCTCTCTCTCTCTCCCCCTCTCTCTCTCCCCCTCTCTCTCTGCCTCTCGCTCACTTGCGTGCCCCCCCTCAAAAAAAATGCCTTTCTGTATTGGTCTCTGTTGTGTTCACAGTGAAGATCGTTTGATAGTAAATACATCATTGGCACTATGCAAATAAATGTAAATTATATTCTATTTTTTTTAAGTTTTCCATTATATTTTGTTTTCCAATGTGGGCAGAGAAGCCTTATACTACCCACTATCTCCTCCTACCCATCGACAGTGTCAATGTCTTTATCCATGTTAGTGCCTGGCAAAAGCTGAGTGGAAATGACTGGGAGGTATCATTCCAAAGATTTTCCCCACTGGAACTCGTTAGTTTCTTTAAGTGTCATTAGCACTTTGTACCTACTCTGTGGGATCAAATATTTTGGGTGCAATCTTACTATTGAGGCTCAAAAAAATAACAGTGTTGGGATGTCACCTTTAATCACAACAAAATTGCATGTCTTTGTGTAGAGCTTGATGCCAGGGCAATTCTCCCCTCTGTTTGTTACCTAGGTTAATTTTTTATAGTCCTTTGAGGATAAAATCCCTGAATGACTTTTGAAGTTGGAAAATTATCCCCCTCAAACGTTCCCTGCCACAGGAGACCGAATTTCTAAGGATTGAATGTAAAGAAAGACAAGATTTAAGGATCAGTTTTGATGCGTCCTGAGGTTCTGTGGTTAATTTGAAAAAGATGGACTTTGTTCCAGAAAATGAGAAAGGGGGAATGTGAAAAGAAGATGCAACCCAACCGAGTTCCCCCGAGCAAACAGGTAGGAAAGGAGTCCGCCACTCTCCAGTTGCTGAAAGTCCACGATAGCGCCGCTCAGGGACATAGAAATGGCAGTCAGAGCAGAGAAATGTTTGCGGACACACAAAAGCTAAATCCGAGTCCCTAATGCTCATGCCCATTTCCTGTGAATCAACAAGCCTGAGAAACCTGGAGAGAAAACTGGGTCCCAGGTTGGTTCAAAGCTGGGAGAGAGAAGTAGGGTCCTTGTGTTCAATATTTCTGTGGTTGAGAAGAGCTGTTGGCACTGAAGATACATCTGGCTGAAAACTTTGGCCACAAATTCAGAATAAAAGTGTAGCAGTTGTGCGACAGGAGTGCCTCAGTGGTAAGTGTAGAACTTCCTAATGTCCCTTTTCTCCTGGTTTATTCCTAGAAAAATGATCTTTATGGGACAGGTCAACTTGATTAAAGATAGAGGGTTGGCAGGGCTCTGGTAATAATTTTCTGGCTGATACTTAAATATTTTCAGGTCTTCTCTGTGATGTTGTATTATATTTGATATTCAGTTGCATGAGGCATAGCCTTTTCATTGCTGTTCAAAATCTGCTGAAATGCATGTTTCTTTTCTCATCTCCTGCTTCCCCATTCCCTGCCTCTCATCTCCTGAGAGGTAAACTCTGGATAAATAAAGGTAGTTTTCTCTTTCCTCACCCCATAATTATCTGATAAAGTCCAATGTGAATGTCCTTTGGAACAAGACTCTCTTCTCTGAAGGGTTGGTGGATTGTTTTTTCCTAACGTATGGTAACTTTAGCGCATTGGAAAGGAATGCTCTTTTTTTTCTTGTATCATCTTTTATTTTGTAAGGGTTTTTTCCCCCTATTACAAAGTGACTCTGTACATTCAACATGACTGCAAAGAGAAACTCTATGTGTTAGTCATCTATTACTATATAATAAGCTACTGTAGAATTTAGCAGCTTAAAACAATGAAACATATATGCTCATGGTTTTTATGGGTGAGGGATTCGAGAAGGGTCTAGCTGTGTGCTTCTGACTGAGGGTCTTTCAGGAGCTTGAGTCAAGATGTCAGCAAGGCTGTGGTCTGTTTTGTCTTTTTTTTTTTTTTTTTTTTTTTGACGTGAAAGCTATTATAATTGTTTCTGTGGCTTAAAATATTTTGAAACCCTTAATTGGAGGGTCTGTATAGTAGATCTTATCAGATTCTTGCATTGGATTTCAGTCTCTGTCTGGGGTAATGGGTATCATGTTAGAAATATCACTCTGATATTGGAAGGTTAATGCCATCTCAGTTAAGATGTCTTTATATGGTCCCGGTTTATATTTTCTGCTTCACTTCAAGTATGTACTTTTCCCTTTGGCCAAACTGAACTGCTCAGTGCTCTCAGTATTGGTCAGCTCTTGCTGCATAACAAACCACAAAAATCTCAGTAGGATACAACAATAAATATTTTTTTCACCACATATCTGTGGGAAACAGGGGCAGTTCTGCTCTGCTGGGGCCATGGCTGGAGGAGCTAATAGTTTCCTAGAGGATGTAATCCTTATGGCAGTGGCAGAAACAAAACAGGGCAACCCATCCACCTAATCATATTTCAAACTAGCCTCTGTTCCTGACATCGCCACCAATGCCCCATTGGTCAAAGCAGGTCACATGACCGAGCCCAACTCCAAGAAGTCAGGAAATACATGGGCCTGAAGTAAGAGAATGCGGGGGCGTATAAGTCTTTTGCAGAGTAATGAGGAGTCGAGACCACTAACTCGGCTTACCGCATTCTTCATATGTGTCTTTTCCCTTCCTACAGCCCTCAGTGCTAATCCCTGTTGTGCCCTGTTCTTGTACCATGTCATGGATTTTTTCACCTGCTCTTCTCAGTCCCCAGAACCCTCTTTTTTCCTCTGGCTCATTCATACTCAAACTTCAGAACTCATCCTAAGACTCACGTCTGCCAGACCACTCATTCCTCCCCATGGTTTATTTGTTTGGCCAGTGTATTGGTTGTTGCTACCCTGCTCGATTCCAGCTGAGCCCGACTGAGTAAGATCTCCCTGGTTTGTGCTCCCCAAGCACATGTCTCCACCACAGAAGTTTCTCATTAAACCGTAATCGGCGATGTACTTGTTTGTCTTCCCACTGGACTGCGAGTTCCTTGAATGGGGCTGTGCCTTTCATCTTTACATGCCACCCTGTAAGAAGCCTGAACAAATATTTGATAAATGAATAGACACCTACCTCATTAGACTATGAGACGTATCATTTAGCACCCAGGTAGAATATACTTTCTTGAATTGTCTTTTAATGATATCACTTCTGTTAATCCTGTCTCACCAGTAAGGCCACATGCTCCCCAAAGACCAAACTTGATGTCTATTTTCCTTTTATTTTTCATCGTACCTGAAGTACAATAGTCATTTCATGAATCATAAGTGATTTATGGTGTTGATTACTACTTGGCTAGCTTTTTTTGGCTGCCATTTGTCCTTCACCCTAAAGTCATGATAAAAACAGAAGTCCATGTGGCTATAGTACATCAATCCTAAGACATCCTGTTAATAGCCAGTTACTGCCAACTTGACAATGTCAGCATTTTCTTCAAGTCATTATCGTGTAAATTCAGCCAGAAAAACAGGGTGAGATTTTTAAATAGGAGGTTTGGTTTTACTGGATAGGAAATACATATAAAATAGCAAATACATTGGACATTTCAGTGCCCAGATTTTGGTGTGTCTAATTTAGATGTCGGTAGTCAAAAGATCAAGGGACCTCCTGCTTATAATGCCTGTGTGTGTGTGTGTGTGTGTGTGTGTGTGTGTGTGCGCGCGCACGCTTTATGTGTATCTATCCTTTGAGAGACAGAGACACAGAGAGAGAGGCAGAGATATTTCTTTTATTTTTTTATTTTTTGTAATTTTTATTTATTTTTGAGAGGGAGATAGAGTACGAGTAGGGGAGGAAGAGAGGGAGAGGGAGACACAGAATCCAAAGCAGGCTCCAGGCCTTGAGCTGTCAGACAGAGCCCAATATGAAGGCTCAAACTCACGAACAGTGAGATCATGACCTGAGCCGAAGTCGGATGCTTAACTGCCTGAGCCACCCAGGGGCCCCAGAGGTATTTTCTTTTAAATGTAGGAATGTACTTTGCCATTTTCTAAATTTCTGGCCTTGTACACAAACAAGTAAAATGGAAATAAAACATATGCTTACTTAGATGATAAAATTAAAGCTGTTTATATTAGCTATGATAAACCATTTTCTGTGGATTTTTTAACATGGCTTTTAAAACAATAAATACATTACAACCAATAAATATACCAAAACATATTTGTATAGCTGGGCAAAACATATATAGAAATGATATATTCATTAACTCTTTTCATTTTGATTGGTTCTAGATTTAATTAGATAGGAGTTGTATTTATCTTAATAGTGGACTCTTCATGCTTATTATGAAGGGCTGTTGGTCATAACACATTTTGTTTTACACTCTGCAGACTCTGGCCTTATCCCAATGCCTGACAGAGCTTTCTTCTTTTCCAAGAGCAGAGAGCATCACAGCACTTTTCATTTCTGCAAGGAATAAAAACTAGACCAGGCACTAATTTAAATATCATCAACTGGTTGAATATTCATACCGAACCCAGAAAGTTCATTTTTGAACCCATAGAAATTGGCTTATTTTTCTTTGAATTATTTATCATTTTCCAAACAGTCCATGCTAGAAATAACATAATAGCATTTATGGGGGATCAGTCAAAACTTTGGAGCTGAAACTGATAGATGGGTATTTGGTCTGATAGTCTTATTATAGATCATCGTATCGGTTTGCAAAACTATGGGGACAAAAATCCAGGATTTCTGGTGCCCGATTTAATCCCTGTTTGTTTTTACCATGCACCTGCAGGTGTGAACAGTTAACCTGCACATGACAACATGGGGTTGGTATGCACTGATGAGGGGTGCTCCTCATCTTCTTTCCTGTCTTTTCCCTTTTCCCTTTACAACCTCCATCCTACCGCTTTCCCCTCCCCCCTCCCTGCTGCACTCCCTTCCCCTCTCTCACTGCCCAGATGTCAGTGTGTCTAATTTAGACATGTGTGATCAGAAGACGAAAGGACCTCCTGACAATGTTACCATGCCTCTAACTGATAGGAAAGCCTAAAGTGCAAATATCTCATTGTCTTGATCTTGATCTGGTAGTGGTTCCTTTGGCCACTGAGTTGCCCTACTTAATGATTCAACATGTTTTCCTCTGGCTTTTCTGTGGGATTATCTTAGTGTAGAGTTGGGCTCTGCAGGATTTTCCAGTCCAACCTGAACGAATTTTATTGCTTTGTAGCGCCCCACGGGGGCAGACCCAGGTTTTATGAGGCCCGGGGTTTAAATGATAGGGGGTTCCTCTTTCAGAAAGAGTATGAAGTTACAAAAAATTAGGTAGATGGTATTGAAGGATTTTTTTTTTTTTTTGCAATGGAATAGCTATCCATTGGGCCATATCCAAACTCCTTAGCATGTCATGACCTGGCCTAGACTGCCTGCTTACTCTACCAGTCCCCAACCTGCAGCTGTAAAAGTCACAGGAAACCACTTGGAGTTGCCCTTGCACACCTGCCTTTCAAGACTTAACTTCAAGGGTCAGCTCTATCGGAAAGCTTCCTGTGATTTCCCACAGATGCCTCAGTTCTGTATTTTCATATGTTGTCGTAGCTATTCTCACACCATGTGTTATAGTTGTCCGTTTGTCTGTTTCCCTGCTATGTGGTGACCTGCTACAGACAGGAAGGTGCCTTCTACTCTGAATACTCAGAGCCTGATATTGGGATGGACCAGGTGGTTTGCTTTCAGTCTGCTCTTCCCCTTCCGTTAGCTATGCCTCACTGTCTTTCCAGGCTCCCTTGTCCTCTGCTCCTGAGAAGGTTCAGCCAGTAGGAAGCATTGAGGAGGATTAGAGAATTTGAAGAGGGGAGAAGCCAGGATATTTCTCCCCTCACCCCAATCCCTGCCTCCCCTGGAATTCCTGTTGTGGTGATGACTTTTACGTGGCTCTTGTTTCCACTGGAAGTCTTTCCCTCTGGTTCTAGATCCTATAAGAAGGCTCTAGGCTCTGGGCTCCAGTCACACCATTTCTTCCCATTGTCCCTGTGCTCCTAAAGGTGAGAGTGACTTCCTGTTGTTACTACTTTATCAATTGCCTCATCATCTTTCATTGGCTGCTCAGTCCTTCCATCACCCATGTAAACAAGTCCCTGCATTAAATTCTCTCTGCCTGAACCATCTGGAGGGCTTTATCTTTCCCTAAGTCCTGAATTATATAGTCATAGTAGATGGGCAGTTGTTGTATATAAAAAAAAAATACAATAAGGAGCAACTCTTAGCAATTATTTGCAAAGTTTGTTTACATTTGAAAACAATCATGTATTTTCCAATCTTGGCCCCCTTAGCCGAGACCTTAGCCAAAACATGGAGTCCCACATGCTGGTACTAATCCCACAGGCCAAAAATGTAGCAATAGCAGACTCTGGAAAAGTGCACAAAATACTTAGTGAATTAAGTCCAATTATTCTGCCATCTTGTAGCTAGGTGCCTCTCCAGTGCCTTGCACTTGCATCTAGGAGGCATTCAAACATATTTTGAATGGAAAACAGACTGTGCTTGCCATTCATTGTCAGCATTTCCTAGGCAACAGACAATATAATAACATAACTGAAGCTTTGTCTCCCAGTTTCTGTGACTTTTTGGTACAGTTACAATGAAAGCATTGCCCAGGCTTTGCATATGTGCCCGGGCATAAATCCTGGGAGTTGCTCAAAATGTCTGGGATCAAGAGAATAACTGTGCTCCCTGGAATAGCATGAGACTCTAGCGTGGAGTGCTTGGTATGGTTGGGGGGCGGTGGGGGGGGGGGCGGTGGTGCAGAGAAATGAGTAAAATCTCTCTACTCAGAGACCAACGGGCCAAAGAAAATAGGAAGTAGACAACCAAGGGCCCCATCCTGGACATGCAGTCAGTGTGAGCAGGATAAATCCTCCAAATAGCAATGCTGAATCTCGCTCAGAGCAGAGGGCAAGTATGCAAACTAAGGGAAATAAGCTGAGGAAATGTGATAACCACAGGGTTGATTTCTGAGCATGGGACCAGAGAAACCGTGCACACTGACTCAGCAGGCAGTTCCGGAAGCCTCACCTGCACTGAACAGGGCAAAAATGCAGCCTGCCTTTTGGGATGAAAAGGCAGGGAGGGCAGTGGTTCAGTGTATAGGCTTCAGCGCCAACCTGCTTGGCTTGAAATCTTGGCTCAGGAACTTATTAGGGCAGGTATCACAGCCTTCTCTTGCATTAATAGTAGTGCCCGCCCTCTTGGTTCTTGTAAAGACTGAATGAGTTTATACATGTCAAGCATCTAGCATTCAAAAATCTACCAAAGTAATTTATAGGCCTAGTTGATAAACTGACTAGCCACATTTTTTGGTTTGTCAAAGTCTGCCCTTGAACTTAGGATTTCATTCATTCATCCATTTGTTTGACACATATTTCTTGAGTGCCTTAATATGTGACTGGAACTAGGAATATAATGAAACACTAAAACAAACGGGTCTCTGTCTTAGTAGACCTGTAAAAATATATATATATATAATAAACATGAAATATAAAAAATAATAAATATAATATATAAAATATAAATAAATATAAAATATAAAAAAAGTATAATAAATACATGTATATTGCAGGGTCAGTGTTAGGTTAGTGGTAAAAGAGAATCTGGTAACCCTGAAATGGTTTCTAATGAGACTCTTAAAAAAGAATGAATACGACAAAGGTCCCTCTCTACTGGGGGATGTTGCTAATGCATGTGTAGGGGCAGTAGATACATGGGAAATCTCTGTACTTTGTATTCAATATTGTTGTGAGCCTAAAACCAACCTAAAAAAATAAATGTTTTAAAATATTTTTAAAAGAAAGAACAAATGAATGAATGAATGAATGAATGAATGAATAATAATCATCTCTGATTCTCCTAAATATTTTTGGTAACTCAAAAGAAAACTAAAGATATTTTAATCTTACCTAAATCATATTTTTGGTAAGCTGTGCTCAGTTTTTAGAAATGACAGAAACTTAAACTTATTGTAATCTATTATATTCATCTCTTTAGAAGCACCGGCAGTTGATATTGTCAAACAAAGAACTTGTTACAAAAAGCTGTGTCCCCGGAAGCCAGGCATGTGAAAGTAAAAAGCAAAGCTCCAGCGTAAAGCATTTTGTTTGTTGATCCTTCAGAGGTCATGCTTGCTTATAAGAGTCAGCTACAAGTTGGTGTAGACATTGTCATTCAGTTAGTCTTTTAGTATTTATGGGCCACCTACTCTGTGTGAGGTTCTGCTTGGATCTGACACTAACAATAAATACGACACGATCCCTGCAGTCAGTAGGCTCCTGGGCTCAGGCTAGATGAACAGGAGAACAAGCAATGCAGTGAGGTAGGTGCCAGAGGCGGCGTGGACAATATGGAAGCAGAGAATTTATTTGTTCATGCATTCGTTCACTCAGTCAGTATGTAAGTTCCATACAATGTGGAAGGTGCTCTAGCGGTGTCAGGGATATAGCCATGAATCAGATAGACAATCCTTGGCGTCTGGAATCCATTGTGCATCTGCTCATTATGGTTGCAGAGAAACCTTGAGTTGGGTCTTGAAGAACGAGAAGTATTTATGAAGACGGCCAGTGTGAAAAGGGTATTCCAGAAGGAGCGGCTATACTGTGCACTCAGGAGTCCCAATGCCCTTTGAGGAAAGGATGATGGCACATGACTCTGGTGACTACATCTCAACACCAAGTGGCTTCACATTCAGTCCTCATAAAGAAGGACAGGCTGACATTTGATTTCTTTCCTTTTAATCAATCATACATGGCTTATAAGGCTTATCAAAAGTATATGTGGATCTATTTTTTAGAGATCTGAGGTCTCTAAGCTTAGTCTTTAATTTCAGTCCTCATCTTAGGTACTTAATTATTGATTTTTAACATGAGTTTTTCATTCCAAGAAAAAGATTTACAACCAAATTCAGTTGTCATGGACATGAATATTCCTTCAGTCTCAGAACCATAAGTGAATACATGGACGAATATTAATATATTAGCCTACATGTAGTTGGAACATATCTTTACTTCAAGGATAATAAAATCTAAAATTCTCTGTTCATATAATTATATCCTTAGAATTTTTTCAAGGCATTTTGAGGGGCTGGAATACTTTTGTGAGACTCTTCCTCTCTTACCTTGATTTGCAGTACAGATAATATCAAATGCCATTTGTTTTTCCTTACGTAACTAGAAAATTAAAACAACTAGGCTTTCTACTGCCCAATCTTTCCCACCTTTCACTTTTCTTAATGAAGAAGCAAAGGATAAACCAAGAAACTCTTACCAGAGAGTTACTCCTGAGAATACTTTCCTGGATGTGCTGTTCAGCCTCAACTGCATTTCCCACTTTGGAGAATCATTGAGAAGCCATGTTGTTAATGTTGATCCTTGAGTACCGTAAGGTCATGGGAGGCCTCTGAGTCACCACACACTTAATCATGAGCAGCCTGCCATTAGTCATCTGTGTATGTGTTCTAATTCTTGAAAAATTAGTGGTTCCCTGTGGGGAAAGTGACTCTCATTCAAACAGAAGAAGAGGCAGTTTCTGCTCAATTCCCAGATGCATGTTAGGACACATTTGCATCTGAGAGAACACCTACCAGCTAAAAAGTACTTCTTTCAATTAACTACTAAACTAAGAGCTAAACTGGGAGCTAACTGGGTGATACCTAGTAGATGCACCCAGTGTGGTTTTCTGTCTAAACAACTTGATAGCAACTGAGTATTACATGTTGGTTAGTCTGAGTACGTTGTGTGCTTTTTGAACTCAGATGCAACTATATTTTTACTTTTTAGAAATTACCATCTTCCTTATGGGCTCCTAAGAGAAGAGTCAGACCCAAAACAAGAGGTCGTAACAGGCTCAGTGGTCAGTGTCCTGCTCTCTCCCTGCTGTGCTGGTCTCTCCTGAGCTCAGAAAATACCACTAAGGCCACGTGCGATAGGCCTGGGTGTTGGGGAGGCATAGCAGTGGGTGAAGGAGCCCTGATGACCACTAACAAGGAAGGAGCACTTAAATGCCAGGTATACCTTGACCCCAAAAGGTGGTCCCAAGGAACACAGCAGACACCGAAGCTTCAAATCAAGGGACAGTCATTATGTGTGCAGTATAAAAAAAAGCTGTTAGTTGCTCACTGATCTCTCTCTCTCTCTCTCTCTCTCTCTGCCAACTATTCCCAGAGCAAATACTACATGAATGCCTTTATTTCTGGAAGTTATAGACCAAGATGTTAAAAGTGATTATTTTCAAGGGCTGAAGTCCTTGCTTGTGGTGTCTTTGAATTTGTCTACAGTGAATACGCGTTGCCTTTAGTAAAAGGGAAAAGTTATTTGTAATTTTAAACATTCTAAATCACTTGCATGCCTGCCCCCTATCAAATTGGTTATTGTCATTTGTTTATGTTTCCTTCTTGGCTTTGCCAATTCATACATAATTTCTCTGTAAGTGTAATTACATACAGATGCAATTCTGCATTCTGCTACTTCAAAGCATTGTTGTACATGAAAAACAGACACCAGAGACCTTCTGTGATGTGAGTCTGGGTAACCCGGCCCTCATCTGATGCAACTCTGTCTCTCGGACTGGTGGCCCTCAGTATGACATGTTCTCACCTGTCCAGCAACCTTGTGATAGAAGCTGTTGGGATGATGAGGTGTCAGAGTATATGTTTCTTTGTTTTTCCCCTGTGAAAATGTATAGTTTTGTTAATAGCACTGTAAATTATTTGGAATAAGGAGTCAGCTCAGTGGAAAAGAGACATGAATAGGTTTAGACTTTTATGGGGCTGAATCAGCCAAATCAAACACAGGCTTTCCTGAAGCTTCCAAGTTTTTAATGGAAACTCACGCTCTTCAGAACTTTGCTGCCTAATTATAATTCATGCCTTTTGCAGATACATTACAGAGTGGACCAAAAGGAAAATGTTAGACATGTCCACTTGTGATTTCTATTGTGTTACTCTGGAGTGCCAACTGCATACGTCGAATGGCCTGGTGCGTGCAAAGACACGGGCCGGTTCCTGGCAGGCTGACCCACTTCAGTAGGAAGGAGGAAAATAAACTTGCAGTACCACAAATACGGGCAGCATGCTCAGCCACAGAACTGGGCTCCCCTCTATGACTGTACATGATTCACAGTGTCAGAATTTAATCTCAAAGTCCCCTGGTAACCATCACCCCCAACCAACCCACACCATTCTCTTTACCAGAGAGGTAATTTTGAAGCCTGGAAACATGGAACTACCTAGATTTTTGTCTTAAGGACTTTTCCCTCTTTTCTTTATTTCCTTCTCAACAGGTCTAACTGGTATCAAAGGAGAAAAAGGAAACCCAGGCATTGGAACCCAAGGTCCAAGAGGCCCCCCTGGACCAGCAGGTAAATCTTTCTACCTAACAGGAAGCTGCACAATGGGTGTCCTAAATCTTTATATTTCACTTGACATCACTGGTGAAGAAAACGGCCGTGTTACATCCTTGCATCTAACTAGAATGGCTGTATTTCTCATTCACTTTATTAGAAGGCCAGTTTGTTAAGTGATGATTCTCCCAGAAGCTTATAGCATATTCTGGGATCCAGTTGGCTTCATGAGTTGGGCTATGCTAGGCTATCCTGAGGTAACAAATCAATCCCAAATGCTTAGTAGATATACATAAAGTTTGAGGCGAGTAAGGTGGCTTTCCCCCATTTTGGAACAAAAGGCTCTTAGGAGAAAGATAAGGAGGCACATCAGCCTTCACCTTCCTACATGGAGAATGACATATGGCACAGCCATGCATATTTCACTGGCTGGAACTAGCCACACTCTCAGCTGAACTGCACGGCAGGCTCCAAATATAGAGGAACACATGGGTATTTGATAAACACTCAGAGTCTCTGCCACCATGGCATTCTTACTGAACGAGTTTTGTGTCAGTTTTGTGCACATTACTATGTGCTTTGACAATGGTCTCTAGATTATCATCCTCATTATTAGAATTATAAGTTTGCAGTTCTATTGGACGTTTATGATCCAGTTTTAGCCACATCGAATCAAATGCTTTACAGATTTTTCTTTCCAGTCTAATGATGATTTTGGAAAGTACTTTTTCTAGGAGGGATTCCTAATGGAATAAATCGACTGAGCATAAATGCTCCTAGCATTAGAGCCTGCGTGAGAGGCTGATCTAGGATCATGTGTTCCACAAAAACAGTGATTGGTGAATGTTGACTGGATGGAATTGAATGTATCTAAGAGCCGCAGCACTTTTCAAATATAAGGGGATACTTGTTCCTAATTTCCATTTAAGTTTTAGTTGAAAGAATGTCATTCTTGGTTGAAGAATGCCTTTGAAGCACTATTGGAATCCGGGCCTGAAAGCAAACATAAAAACAAACAAAAACACTCAGCTCAATACACTTCCTAATATCAGAAAACTTTTAGTCTCTCTCCCATTTTCACTCAATCTAAGTTCTCAATTGATATAACGTAGCCTCAAAGAAATTTTGGATTAGTATTTTAGGCCCGGTTTCAGATTTTCCTTCTTCTCCTGCAGGATAATTTCTTTCACACTCAGGCTAATTTATTTCGATGATCTGAGGCCATAAAGCAGTATAGATTACGAGGCTGAGATTGAGTGTGTTTGTGTGTGTGCATGTGTGCACGTGTTCATGTATGCCCGTATGCTGGATTCCCACTGAACTGTACTGGGAAACAGGAATTCTGTAATGAAAACCAGGTCGAGAGCGGTATGTTCCTTTCCCTTTAATATCCAAGAGGTGATAGAAAAGAATACACATCCATTTTGCTTTCCAGTTTCCTGAGCTGATTGAAAGCACTGACCTCCAGGAGAATGTATGATTACAGTATGATCCAGTTTAGGAATAAAAACTCAATGAGCAGGGAGAGGCAGACTATCCTAATTGTTAAAATGTGTGAGGTGGCTTTTTTTAAGAGTTAGTTTACTTCTTGGGAGTCTCAAAACTCACTCTGTGATGGTGAAGACCAACTGTTTTCATTTGTTTGTGCTTCTTAGGACCTTCGGGGGAGAGTCGGCCAGGAAGCCCCGGGCCCCCTGGCTCTCCCGGGCCCAGGGGTCCACCTGGTCACCTGGGGGTGCCTGGACCACAAGGTCCTTCTGGCCAGCCTGGATACTGCGACCCCTCTTCGTGTTCTGCCTACGGGGTAGGAGGTAAGTGCCGGCCTCTCGTGGGCTTTGAGCAGTGTTTTGCTACGGTTAGAACTATATGATGGGGGTACAATGAAAAGTAGACCAATTATGGGAGGGAGGCAGAAGTTGAGCACCTCACTACCTTAAATTATTCAGAGATATCTTCTATGACGTGCTAATGACTCTAGAGGCTACCCCTTTAAAAACCTTAAGAGGAAAATGAAAATAACATCATATGTAAATCTTTCTTGTTTACAAATGGCAGTCCACACCTTCTTGGCCTCCGACCTCACGTTTGGTCATTGCGGGGCATGTTTGAACTTTCTTTGGGTGCCCTAATTCTGTGTTACTGCTGTGGTGTGGTCGTGATGCCCTGTAATTTTTTACTCTTGTTTTGGATAAACCTCAAACTTAGAGCTTTCCCTAGCGAGGAGGGCCCCCTAGATTCTTTTGGGTGACCTTCTGCGCACCACATGCATGTTACGTGACCAAAGATAGTTTTAAGAAGAAACAAGAGTGGCCATGCTGTCCTTGCCTCGTTACTAACGACCGGACCGAGACTCTGAAAGATAATGCTTCCTAAAAACATCTGCAGCCTGCATGTCGGCGAGTTGTGCAATGGGACATTTTCTGACATAGTCACTCTTGGAAGCATCAAGAGACATGTTCACAGACTGCTTTGGGGCAATAAACTTATTAGTCAAAGAATTTTAAGTTTTCTGCTTTAGGAGAAATTTAACCTTATTTGCCAGAGGAACTGGTCAGAGTTTTGCTGATGTGTTTTTCTCTGTTCATCTCTTCCCTCCTTGTTCTCTCAAATCTCCCTGTCCCTTGTTAAGATCTGATCCCTTACAATGATTACCAGCACTGAGGTGCATCTCCTCCACTCTGATTACATTGGCCTGGGCAATTGGCTACGGATACAGAACTGTCCTGTTGACTACCACCACCCAGCCCCTGCCCCTAACAATGGGCACCCTGCTTTCCTGCCTCACCTGCTTCCCTCCCTGCCCACTGTCACATCTCTTGCCCTCCCTACTCGAAACACGTACACTGAGAATACTGAAACTTCACCAAATCCCGTGGGTCAATTGTATTAGCAACCGACCGCTCTGTATCAGCCTGGCTAAGGGTATATGATTGTGTACCAAGGATTTATCCCTAACTTTTCTATGTGAAGGCTCAGTAGTAGTTGTTGAATGAAGCGTGCCTTCTCCTCTTTCCTGTCCCCGCACAAGACTGATGGGCATCTTCCTCCCTGACCACCCTACTCTCCATTCTCCTCTGACCCCCTCCCTTCCTGACTGTCCCCTGGTGATGGGTTTCTAACCTGAGATGGGTTTTGGTAAGATTTATTTTTCTGTTACAATTCTGCTGAGATTCAGGGTTCCTTTTGTAAATAAAACACATAATATTTAAGCAGCTGGCTGTGATCTGGTTTTCTAACAATTTCTGCCATGTATCCGTCCCTTCCTTCACTAACCGTCTGAAACCTCCTGGGGAAGGCGCAAGCGGCGTGGTGGGTAAAGGTGGCTACTGCTTTCTACCCAAGCAGGATATCTCTGTAGTTTAGTGACCAAATCTGCCTCTTACGGACCCACACGAGGAGAGAATATCAGTTTATGGTTCCTGGGTCCTATCAAGTCCCACCCCACTCTTCCTCTCTAGCTCCTCATCCTGATCAACCAGAATTCACTCCTGTCCAAGACGAGCTGGAAGCCATGGAACTGTGGGGCTCGGGGATCTGATAGCCTCCGGACAAATATGAAGACCAGCTACAAGAACTCTTAGAGAAACTTATTCAAGAAGAATGTTGTGATGGGGTTTGTATGCTACCTTTTGGGGGCTCGTTTCATCACCCTAAGTCTCCTTGGGTATTGTTAATATTGCTATCATTAACAAAAAATTGTATTTAAAAAACTCCCTTCATCTATGACACCACAGGATTTACTTCTCTCTGCTATTTTAATGGCATGCCAGATTATTTGTGTGTCCAAAGAAGAGTGCTCAAAAAAAAAATGGCAAAAAAAAAAAAAAAAAAAAAAAAATTGAACACTGGACTCTTTTCTGTGTTAGACGATCTCAAGTTCTAAAATGTATCAAGACAGCTATGATTGTATTCAAAGGAAACAGAGTAAAAATTTAAAGAGATTCAAAGATTATGCCATTTATCTCTATCTCCTATAGCCTTGCTAAAAAGAAAAAGGGATATTATTAGAGAAACTACCTCTTGATTAACTGATCTGCCCGCCTCTGAGATTACTTGGTAACTCGTTTCACTGGTATCTAAGAATATGTTTTAGACTATAACCTTTCTGAAGTTGGTGACTTTAAAAATAGATTCAGTGTTTCAGTGGTTTTGACCTGTAAAATAATGACTTGCCACCAGTTCTCATGCAAGGAGGTCCAATTTTGATGAACAGTTTATCCAGCAGTATTCCAAGGCTTGCCCTCTTTATCTACATGGATTACTTTGTACATGCAGATAAGTTTTTGCAAACCCATTTCCATTCTCTTTTATAAGCAAATAAAATTTTAAAATAACATCTGTGGGTTCTTTTTACTGCATTTCTAAATGCCACCTTAAACTTTTAGTAGTCTTAGCTGAGTTTTAACCAGAAAAACAACAGTTGGCTTCCTTTAGACAGGCATTCAAATTTTCATTTATTCATTCATTCATTCATTCATTCATTCATTCTCCACTCATCCATTCTGACTGTAGTTAGAAGCTAAACAGAAGAAGCAGTTGACGTGGGCCTAAGGTAGAATTTTATCATTCATTTATAATCCACCAGAAAATTCAAGACTGGTGCTAAATAATTGTTTACCAATAGTTGACTGAAGAGTTGTCTTTTTTCTGATATTAAGAAGAGTCTGAAAAACTCCAGAAAGGAAGAAAGGAAATGAGGGTGAATCTAACCGACTTAACGCCTAAACCATAATATGTCTTTTGCTCACAAAGGAAAAATCTAGATATTTGAGAGATATTTAGGTTCTCTTATCTGCTTGTTGAAAATAAGATGAAAGAGAATTATAAACTTAGCATATGCTCCTTTTCCAGTGGCATCTCCCTAGTAGCAGCTAATTTAAAAGGTAGAGGTGGGGTCATTTATAACCAGAAGTTGGATTCTTCCAAGATCAATGAGGTCTTCTGACCTTCTTCGGTTTCCCTCACCAAACGGATCTGATCCAAGACCTTTCCAGCCAAAGGATTCAAAGGTCTACTTATGTGCCTTTGGGGATCCAGGCAAAGACATTTTTGGTGACTTTTCGGGAAATGAAAGAAGAGAGTGAGCAGATACCCAACAGCACTTTCCTTCTAGTTATGGCAAATCATTCCACATGTAAGAAGCAGGACTGATGAGGAGGAGAGGTTGCACAAGGGTGAGCAGGATGACTTCACCCAGAATCACGTAAGAGACTAGGGCGTGTCGTTAGTTACATCAGACCTAAGAGAGCCCTCCTTAAATGACTAGGGCATGTTTCGTAGTTACATCAGACCTTTGTATCAGATTTCTTAATCTTTTAACGAGCGAGTAGAGAGAAGAATATTCTGTGTGTTTGGCTCTTGGAAATGCATAGTCTACTGTCATGTCACTAAGAAGACTCTCAAAGTCGGTTATAAACAGTGAAGTATAAGCCACTGGAGGTTCTACTCCATTCATACCATTCTTGAGTTGTTCAGTTACACTTGGATTTGATTTTACTTGGTGGTCTAAATTTGTTTATTTATGCTACAGAAAAGTTTCATTAGTTTGGAAGGTGTCATCACCTAGACCCAGTATATCAGATTTCTGTTGAGTGAAATGTTCAAAATAAAAGGTATAATTCGGATGTAGGACTTTTGTGTTTATAATACATTGCCTTGTTAAAAGCTGGTTTAGAATTGCATTTAAAAATTTTTCTTTTAATGTTTATTTTTGAGAGAGAGAGCGAGAGCAAGCACAAATCGGGGAGGGGCACAGAGAAATGGAGACACAGAATCCGAAGCAGGCTCCAGGCTCTGAGCTGTCAGCACAGAGCCCTATGTGGGGCTCGAATTCATGAACCATGAGAACATGACCTGAGCTGAAGTCAGATACTTAACCATCCGAGCCATCCAGGTGCCCCTAGATTTAAAGTTTTATTTATTTATTTTTGAGAGAGAGAGAGTGAGAGCAAGCAAGGGAAGGACAGAGAGAAAGGGAGAGGAAGAGAATCCCAAGCAGACTCCACACTGCCAGCACGGAGCCTGATGTGGGGCTCGAACTCATGAAACCGAGATCATGACCTGAGCAGAAACCAAGAGTCGGACACTCAACCGATTGAGCCACCCAGGTGCTGCTTGAATTGCATTTTTATTGACTTGCCTATTTTGACAGGAATATATTTATATCTTAATTTATAGTTTATACCATTTGTGAAAGTGTATCTTCTCATATACAGAAAAACATTAGTTTTCAGAATTTTCATCACTTTTGTTAGAAACTCTCAATTTCTTTTGGGAATAATCATTTAAAGGTAGTATTTCGTATTCAGTAAATACTCGATTTAACTCCAGGACAACTCTCCCTCTTTCATTTCTACCTCCTCTGCCCCACTCCGTCCTCCCATAACCAATCCTGCTGTGTACCAGGAAGTGTTCTAGTTTTTAGGATAAATATATGAATGAGAGAGATGTGGCCTTGTCTTCACAGAGCTTCCTGTCTAGTGCTAGAAAAAGATGGGAAATGAGTGAATAAACGAGCAAAATTTATCTCAAATTGCGATGAATAGTTTAAAAGACACAGGAAAAATGCTGAGAAAGGAATAAAACGAGAATGTAAAAGAGCATTTGCTCCCACCTGGGTGAACAGAGATGACCTCCCTGAGGAACTGAGATTTAAGTTGACACATGAAGATAAAAAAAGACGAGGAAGGAGGATTCTGGCTCAGATCTTGTCAAATATAAAGTCCCTTTGTCAGGAAGGTGCTTGTTCATGTTCAAGGAGCTAAAAGGCCACTATGGCAGGAGAGTGAACAAGATATGGCTGGCGACCAAAGCAATTTAGGCAGTGTGCCAGTTAGTGATTTGGGTTTTATTTTAAATTCCATGAGAAATGATTGATGGTTTCAACAGAGGAGCGACATGAGCAGTTAGTGAAGGGAAAATGGCTTTTCCATTGAACCATATTGCTGAGCTTGTCTAAAGCTGTCATTGAGCAGTTACTCTAGGCCAGGCCTACTCCAAGGGCTTTAAAGTTGAACCGGTGAGGTTGGGTGTTGGGTGATACTACGCTGTGGTAACAACAGTTCCTAATGTCTCAAGAGCTTAGCACAATATGCATCTATTTCTTGGTTACACAAGAGAGCAGGGAAATGGTCCTTCATGTCTTGGCTCTTTGTTCCACACTGCTTCTGTCTTAGACATTTCCGTATCAACATGTACCTCCATGATTGCCATGAGAAGGAAGAGAAGAGAAGAGAAGCCCTGGAGAATCATCTATCTCAGCTTTCTCCAGAAGTGACACATGTTACTTCTACTCACATTTTGTTGGTCTATGTAAATCACATGAACCTATTTAACTTCATAGAGGTGGGGAAGTACAATCTCCCTACCTGCTAGGAAGCAGAAGAGAACCAGAAATATTGCTGAGAAGCAATAAAAGGTATCACTTAGGTTTTAATTCATTTGATCACCACAGAAACTCAAGAGCTAGTTCACTGTTATCTTAATTGTCCTGGTGAAGAGACAGAAGCACAGAAAAGTTAAGTTACCTGCCCAAGAACACACAGCTAGAAATCAAATGTAGGCATTCTGACTCAAGGTATCCACTCTTTTTATTTTATTTTATTTTTTAAATTTGTATCCAAATTAGTTAGCATATAGTGCAACAGTGATTTCAGGAGTAGATTCCTTAATGCCCCTTACCCATTTAGCCCATCCCCCCTCCCACAACCCCTCCTGTAACCCTCTGTTTGTTCTCCTTATTTAAGAGTCTCTTATGTTTTGACCCCCTCCCTGTTATTATATTATTTTTGCTTCCCTTCCCTTATGTTATCTGTTCTGTGTCTTAAAGTCCTCATATGAGTGAAGTCATATAATACTTGTCTTTCTCTGACTGACTAATTTCACTTAGCATAATACTCTCCAGTTCCATCCATGTAGCTGCAAATGGCAAGATTTCATTCTTTTTGATTGCCGAGTAATACTCCATTGTGTGTGTGTGTGTGTATACATACCACATCTTCTTTATCCATTCATCCATCGATGGACATTTGGGCTCTTTCCATACTTTGGCTATTGAGTGCTGCCATAAGTGTTGGGGTGTATCTGTCCCTTCGAAACAGCACACCTGTATCCCGTGGATAAATGCCTAGTAGTGCAATTGCTGGGTCATAGGGTAGTTCTTTTTTTAGTTTTTTGAGGAACCTCCATACTGTTTTCCAGAGTGGCTGCACCAGCTTGCATTCCCACCAACAATGCAAAAGAGATCCTCTTTCTCCGCATCCTGGCCAACACCTGTTGTTGCCTGAGTTGTTAATGTTAGCCATTCTGACAGGTGTGAGGTGGCATCTCATTGTGGTTTTGATTTGTATTTCCCTGATGATGAGTGATGTTGAGCATTTTTTCATGTGTCAGTTGGCGATCTGGATGTCTTCTTTGGAGAAGCGTCTCTTCATGTCTTTTGCCCATTACTTCACTGGATTATTTGTTCTTTGGGTGTTGAGTTTGATCAGTTCTTTATAGATTTTGGATACTAACCCTTTATCTGATATGTCGTTTGCAAATATCTTCTCCCATTCTGTCAGTTGCCTTTTAGTTTTGCTGCTTGTTTCCTTCTCTGTGCAGAAGATTTTTATTTTGATGAGGTCCCAATAGTTCATTTTTGCTTTTGTTTCCCTTGCCTCCGGAGACGTGTTGAGTAAGAAGTTGCTGTGGCCCAGATCAAAGAGGTTTTTGCCTGCTTTCTCCTCAAGGATTTTGATGGCTTCCTGTCTTACATTTAGATCTGTCATCCATTTTGAGTTTGTTTTTGTGTGTGGTGTAAGAGAGTGGTCCAGGTTCATTCTTCTGCATGTCGCTGTCCAGTTTTCCCAGCACCACTTGCTGAAGAGACTGTCTTTATTCCACTGGATATTCTTTCCTGCTTTGTCAAAATTAGTTGGCCATATATTTGTGGGTCTCTTTCTGGGTTCTCTATTATGTTCCACTAATCTGAGTGTCTGTTCTTGTGCTATCAAGGTATCTACTCTTAACCTCTAGATTACTCTGCCTCACATATTGGTAATTCTTACATTTTAATGACAAAAAGAGGTGGAGATTGGGTTTATCCAAGTATAGATGCCTGAACCTTGAGGAATCCCCAAAGATTCTGCTTCCGATTGTCTGGGTTGGAAACTCTGCTTTTTTTTTTTTTTTTTTTTTTTTTCCGACGAGCACTTTAGGTGATCAGTGGACTACAGTTTGAGAAACACTATTTTCAGATCATCTGGTTGCACAGTTGAGAATGGGTTGGAGGGGATTATAGTAGATGAGGGAACATTAATAACACCATTGTCGGGGTCTAATGAAAGCTTGTGGAAGACTGAACCAAGAAGCTGGAATTGACAGGACTCATTAGAAATGGAGACGAGGAGAGGAACATAAGTAGGATAACCCAGGTGTCTGGCATAAGCAGGTGGGTGATGGAGACACATAGATCCCTTTGGGAATCACAGAGTTGGGGCAGGGAGGTAGAAAAGTTCAGTTTAGGAGAGTGTGAGTTGCCAAGTAGGTGATTCGGAGCTTCAGAGAATAATCAGGATTAGAGACATAAATTTAAGGGTCCTATGCATTAGGTAACACTTAAAGGCCACAGGAATGAACGAGATCACCCGGAGAGTTTCCAGCTTCCTACTCTCTCATTTTTTGTTTCCATAGATTCTTTAACCTGTTTTTTTTCTATTCTATTTTGAATTGTTATCTTTCAGCCAAGTAGTCTCCAAACTGTAGCGACAAATAACTAATTGCAAAATGCTTGATGCATGCTCTCTCTTGTTTCTCTATCTTTGACATGCCTTTTTTTTCCTACTTGGAAAGCTCTTCTTTTCTCCCCCACCTCAGTTTAAATGACCTACTTATATTTATACTCAATCTTCAGAACTCAGCCAGGCTCCTCTTTCTGTTTGAAGCCTTCCCTGAAACCCACCGTGACCACCTGGACAGCCTTGACAACCATGGTATCACAGTCCCCTTTTCTAGGTAGTTCTTTAACCCTTATGTCGTACTTTAGGAGGTCTCCAGCTGCCCACGGTGTGCTCAGCACTTGACAGCTGCTCAGTAGATGTTTGTAGAATAATTTCATCCTAGCACAGTTTCATTTATAACCTGTCTTCAGTAGGAAGAATTTTCTCTAGATATAGCCATGATGTTTGGGAGACAGAAATAATGCCTAGGAACAAACGATCAGCTTCTATAGCGACTTGCAAATTGAAATCTATTAAGTATTTCAGGATTTGAGGAAGAAATATTTAAGTCACGTCTTCCTATAAATGTAGTCATTTATGGGTTCAGGTACTCATCCATCTCTGTGCATGCATCCACCCATCTATCAGATTTTTGACCCATATCTGCCATGGGTTTAGCCATGGATTGGGGTGATGGAGAAGAAAAGATGAACACGGAGTCATAGGAGCTTCCTAACTTTCTGCTGTAATCTGAAGCAGGTAAGGTAATTTCTACCAGATTAGCGGATAGATTAGCCTATCCCAGGCTAAAATGTTCAGATTTCTGCCTGAAGACACTAGGAAATTAGTGGGTGTCTAAGCAAATGAGCAACCCGATTGGGCTTATCATTTGAAGGCACAATTTTGATACAATGTATATGATAGACGGGTGTTGGATAAGATCAAGGAAGGAAAAAAAGACATTTAATGAAGCCTTCCCATTTGCTAGCTTCTGTTCTGGATAACTTAGATTCAATTGACTTTCACACGTTAAGGTATTTCCTTTTTACAAAGGATCAAACACATAAGGTAAGTAACACGTCCAATGTTTGCACACCTACAAGAAAGGATTCTAATTCTGGTTGCTCCCACAGCTCATGGCCCCTTCCCTGGGTATACCATGCTGCCTGTTGCAGTGGATCAGATGGCGAGGGCCTGCACCACAGCAGTGCAGTGGGAAATAGGAGGAGGGGTTGGCTTTGAGAACACAGGAAGAAGTACAATGAGCAGAAGTTGATGACTGATGGGAGAAGGGGGGAGGGGTCACAGGCAGAAGGTAAGAATGGCTTCAAGATTTCAAGTTCGGGAGGGAAAGCAAATGACAATTTCGCTAAGGGAGATAGAAAGTTGAGGAGGAAGAGAGAAGGGCTTCAGGATAGCATATTGGTTTTCAGGTTTTCCTGCCTTTTTTCCAAAGTACAATATTAGTAGATAAATAGGGACTTAGAAGGATGATACAGGGTGGGGTGGCTTGGGATGACACATTTAAACTATAACAGCCTGGCAGGACTTAATCTCTTTAGGCTGTCCCCAACAGAAGTGTGGTTCAGGTGCAGAGTGGAGGTTTCCAAGGTGTGAACCAAAATACTTAGTTAAAAAAAAAAATCGCAACTTTTTATTCTGATTTGATGTGGCGTTGGAAACACTGACATTAAAGGTTCATTTGTGCTAGACAAGCTCAGAGTTCAGAGAACTCCTTTGCTACAAAATCCTGGTTCTTCTAGACTCTTTAGAATAACTCTGTCACCATGAAAAATGAACTGCATGAATAAGTTTGCAGTAATTTTATATTATTTGTCAGATTAAATAATTTTATTATCCATGTGGCTGATACAAGATATTCAGCTGTATTGTTAAATAAAGGAAAGCCGATTGCTGAACGGTACGCATGATATTTATCTATTATTCTGTTCGTCTATCCATAACGAGAGATTGGGGTGAATAAACTCTAGACACTTAACTATGGTCATCCCCTGTATACGAGATTGTAGGGAACTTTCCATTTTTTAAGTGAAGTGTTGATTTCATGGAAATGCTGATGTTTTAACATTCTGTATTGTGTGAAAAATATTGTGCAATAAGCATGTGCTCTCAGAAGCTTCATACTTTACAGGAAACTCACAAACAATTTTAGAATAAAATTCTGTTTGACAAAAGATTACCTTTTTAATATCATCATCATTACTAATGACTTGGCATAAGTGAAGAAAAATGAGAGAAATATGGTAGGCAATGATTTTTATTTTATTTTATTTTATTTTATATTTTATTTATTTTTTATTCTCAAGTTAGTTAACTTACAGTGTAGTCTTGGCTTCAGGAGTAGAACCCAGTGATTCATCACTTACATATAACCTCCAGTGCTCATCCCAACAAGTGCCCTCTTTAATGCCCGTCACCCACTTACCCCCCACCCCCATCAACCCCTAGTTCGTTCTCTGTATTTAAGAGTGTCTTACGGTTTGCCTCCCTCCCTGTTTTTATCTTATTTTTCCTTCCCTTTCCCTGTGATCATTGGTTAAGTTTCTAGAAGCAGAATAAAAGGGGCAGGAGGCTGAATGCATTATCAAGAGGGGTGGAATGATCTGCTTGTTTTGGTAGCATTTGTAGATGCATAAACATTAGTCATGACTGATTTTTTCTCTGTATGTTGCTAAGTAATAAAAAGCATACGCTGGCACAAGTAACCGTATTTTGTTATTTGTTTGTTTCTTGGTTTACTTGCATTTTATCTTACTGATTAGAAAATGTCCCACGTGGTGAAATTCAGCTTCATTAAGTTAAAAGAAGTTTCATAATGAATTCCAGAGAGGTAAAAATGTCTTTTTTCTGGGTCTAAAATGAATGTTATATGGTAACAAAGCAAAACTAACGGAGCAGGACAGAAAAGAGGAGTGAAATTACTGAAGACATCTATCTCCATTTTTCACCCTCCTGTCATCTGGCCCAAATTCAGTGAATCCTGATGAAACGGTACCCCTGGTATGCTCTAAAAACCACGTCACAAAATCATCGACCAGCTCAGCTTTCACTATGAGAAATCCTCTTTCTTTGAATGTTCCTGAATAGATCCGTTGAAGAGAATTCGGTGATTAGGACATCCGTGTGTTTCCACTTTACCTGTCCTTTCTCATGTACTGCTCACATTATGCCTGTGAACTGGCAAGTGGAGAGGCCAAAAGGATTAGACTTCACCAATGGAGTTCTTTTTCTACACGTTCCATCTATCGGATTTGGACACCCTGAGAAGCCCCGCTGACTAGATCTCCATTGTCAACTGGCTGCCTGCTCGTGTCCTTGGAGTGCTGCCAGCAGGTTCTATCTCGGATTCAACTCTCAAGTGTAAGCATGTTTTATCAAACCAGGGGAGAGCCACGGCTCTCCTGACTGAGAGCAACAGAAAAGCTAGGGGGAAAAAATGGATACAGTTCAAAAGCTGACCGTGCAGGGAGCAGGAGCAGTCTGTCCACATTCTGCAGCTTTGGGGATGTTTACTTTTCTTCTCCTGAAGGGTCTACCGTTCTGTGTCTGGTGTGTTTTCTAATGGAATTGGAAACATACCTGCATGGCTTAAAGGTAGCGTTCGAGGATGGGGAGTGATCAAAGTGGCCATGAACCTGGAAGCTTGGCATTGTGGAAATAAAATGATGGCTTCTATCGTCATTTTTCTAGATTGCTTAACAGTGATATTTATGATTATCAGAAGGTTGTGGTTTGGACACCCGTTTTGAATCTTGACACTTACTTGGTTTTTGAATTTTTATTCCTATCAAAGCAAGCACTTGACGACAGCAAAAGCAAGTGTGTTTGAAAACAATCGCCTGCTTTGTTACTTGTTAGGGACTGTATTATCTTGGACTTCTTGTCCATACATTCTTTCCTTAACTGATTAAAGTCTTGATTTCTTTTATTTTTATTTTTTATTTTTGAGAGAAAGAGAGCAGGGGAGGGACAGAACCGGGGATAGAGAATCCGAAGCAGGCTCTGCGCTAACAGTGGTGAGCCCAACGTGGGGATCAAACTCACGGACCATGAGGTCATGACCTGAGCTGAGGTCGGACGCTCAACCGACCGAGCCACCCAGGGGCCCTAAAATCTAGATTTAATACCTTCCTAACTCTGGTATCACCAACGAGACACTTAACATCTCATGTACAGATAATTTCCTCTTGGCTTCTGTGTTAGAGACTGGCTTGCTTCAGCCAAAATTGTATTCTCTTCTTTTTAAAAAAAAAATTTTTTTTTTAATGTGTATTCATTTTTGAGAGACAGAGCATGAACGGGGAAGAGGCAGAGAGAGGGAGACACAGAATCTGAAACAGGCTCCAGGCTCTGAACTGTCAGCACAGAGCCCGACGTGGGGCTCAAACTCACAAACTGAGAGATCCTGACCTGAGCCACAGTCCGACGCTCAACCAACGGAGCCACCCAGGCGCCCCATATTCTCTTATTCTTGAATACAAATTAGATTTTTATTGCTCAGTATGGCCATATGGCATGTTATCAACCAATGAAATACATATGTGACTTCTGAGTTAAGGGAGTTAAGATGTGTGTGAGCATGTGTCTTGTCTGCCTGCTTCTTTACCGTTTGCTACCTGAATGCAGAGGACTCCAAGGTCTTTTAGGAGGCTGGAGTCATAAGATGGAAGGGGTTTGGGTTCCAGAATGACTTTGTGGAAGGCCAGTGACTGATTTGGAACATCTGTGTTACATTACCAAAAAATAAACTTTTATAGAGTAACAACAGTCCAGAAATATGTGTGTGTGTGTTATATTAGCTAGTATTACCATAGCTAATATAGCTGCTGTTACTCATGCAACAAATATTTATTAGACTATGAGTCTATGTTCCAGACACTCTTTCAGTGGTTTCCGTGAGCCACACACTGTGTGAGGTGCTGGGGACACACAAAAGAAAAGATGCATTCTCTGCCTTCAATAAGCTCAACTTGTCAGTGGAGACGTAAGCAATTACAACACAATAAAATATTGGTTAAATTGGATGCCTTATAGGGGACAGAGACAGCAAGGGAGAAGAAATACTTCAGAATTCTTGGAAAGAACAGATGTATGAGCATTGGTGGAAATAGGATTGGTAGAGGATAACTGAACAGGGTTTGTTCCATGGCATAGAGGCATGAGGACATGCTTGTTTGGCAATTACCAATATTGAAGAAGGACTGAAATGTAAAGTCCAACAATAGGAGTGGATGGAGGTGAGAATGGAGTGGTGGGCTTACAAAAATCTGACGGGAGTGGCGCCTGCGTGGCTCAGTCGGTTAACCATCATCTGACTCTTGATTTCGGCTCAGATTATAATCTCATGGTCATGAGATCGGGCCCCACATAGGGCTCTGCACTGGGCGTAGAGCCTGCTTAAGATGCTAACCGCTGTGCCCCTCCCCCTCACACCTCTCTTTAAAAAAAAAAAAAAAATTCTGAGGTTTTATAGGCCTTACTAAGATGTGTGGATTTTAAGCCAGGTGACAGGGAATCACCAAAGTATTTTGGTTTGGGGGGTGAGTGAAACGAAGAAACCTCTATGTTACAAGTGTCTCCTTGGCTTCAATACCAGGATGGATTTCAGTATGTGTTGGCTTGAGTTCTTTTGGACAAAACACAGATTTCAGAGCAGGTAGTTTATGTGGGAGGCGCTGTAAAGAAACAGCAGTGAAGAGCAGAGCAAATGAGACAGGAACAAGGGAGAGCCAATGTGAAGAGATATAATCAGGGCTGTCGGCACCTGTAGGCCATGGGGATTCGGTTCCTTCACGCCCTCTGAGGAATGAGAGATTGCTTCTTACAGTTGTCTCCAGAGGGTGGGAGGCTGACGCTTTCCTTCTCTGACCTTTGTCTCCCAGTGGTTGAGCCTTGCTTTCTGGTTAACCTCGGGGACTGCCTGCATGAGTGTATTATGAGGCAGAAAGTAGAAGCTCCTAGCATATGCGTGAGACACGACACTGCCGGCAGGGTTGAGTCTGAGCTGGCAGAACTATCCACCGTAACTCCGGAGAAGCCGTAGGTGAGCCCAAGGGATGTGCAGCATAAGGGTAGGAATGTGAATCCAGGAGACTAGTTAGGAACCATTGCAATTTGCCCAAGTTATCACATACATTTGAAATACTGGAATGTGCTTATGGAGGAACAACTATATATCCCTGGCGTGTTTCAGACCTTTGGAATATATCAGCAAGCACGGCACCCACAAATCTCTATCTCATTGAGCTTATATTCTAGTGGGAATGACAAAATAAATAATCAACCTAATAAGTATGTAAATGACACACACACATAGGAAGAACGTGTTATGGAAAAATAAAGGTAAGAGGATTAAAGAAGCTGAAGATGAGAAGGGAGAGGGCTACAGCTTTTTTTAACATTTTTTTATTTCATTTTATTTTTTTAACGTTTATTTATTTTTGAGAGACAGAGTGTGAGCAGAGAGGGGAGGGGCAGAGAGAGAGGGAGATATAGAATCCCAAGCAGGCTCCAGGCTCTGAGCTGTCTGCACAGAGCCTGAGATGGGGCTCGAACCCACCAACGGTGAGATCGAGACCTGAGCAGAAGTCAGACGCTAAGCCAACTGAGCCACCCAGGTGCCTCCTCCTTTTTTTTTTTTTCTTAATGTTAATTTATTTTGAGAAAGAGAGCATGCCCACAAGCAGCGGAGGGGCAGAGAGAGGGAGAGAGAGAATCCCAAGCAGGCTCCACACTGTTAGCACAGAGCCTGCATGGGACTCAGTCTCATGAACCAGGAGATCTGAGATCTGAGATCATGATCTCAGATGACCTGAGCTGAAATCAAGAGTCAACACTTAACTGACTGAACCACCCAGGCACACTGAAGGCTGTAATTATGTGTGTGTGTGTGTGTGTGTGTGTGTGTGTGTGTGTGTATATATATATATATATATATATATAAATTTATTGTCACATTGGTTTCCATACAACACCCAGTACTTATCCCAACAGGTGCCCTCCTCAATGCCCATCACCCACTTTCCTCTCTCCCCCACCCCCCATCAACCGTCAGTTTGTTCTCAGTATTTAAGAGTCTCTTATGGTTTACCTCCTTCCCTCTCTGTAACTTTTTTCCCCCATTCCCCCCCCACCCCTGGTCTTCTGTTAAGTTTCTCAGGATCCACATATGAGTGAAAACATATGGTATCTGTCCTTCTCCGCCTGACTTATTTCATGTAGCATAATACTCTCCAGTTCCATCCATGTTGCTACAAATGACCAGATTTCATTCTTTTTCTCATTGCCAAGTAGTATTCCATTGTGTATATAAACCACATTTTCTTTATCTATTCATCAGTTGATGGACATTTAGGTTCTTTCCATAATTTGGCTATTGTTGAAAGTCCTGCTATAAACACTGGGGTACAAGTGCCCCTATGCATCAGTACTCCTGTATCCCTTGGGTAAATTCCTAGCAGTGCTATTGCTGTGTCATAGGGTAGGTCTATTTTTAATTTTTTTGAGGAACCTCCACACTGTTTTCCAGAGTGGCCGCACCAGTTTGCATTCCCACCAACAGTGCAAGAGGGTTCCCCTTTCTCCACATCCTCGCTAGCATTTATAGTCTCCTGATTTGTTCATTTTAGCCACTCTGGCATGAGGTGGTATCTGAGTGTGGTTTTGATTTGTATTTCCCTGATGAGGAGTGACACTGAGCACCTTTTCATGTGCCTGTTGGCCATCTGGATGTCTTTAGAAAAGTGTCTATTCATGTTTTCTGCCCATTTCTTCACTGGATTATTTGTTTTTTGGGTGTGGAGTTTGGTGAGTTCTTTATAGATTTTGGATACTAGCCCTTTATCCGATATGTCATTTGCAAATATCTTTTCCCATTCCTTCGGTTGCCTTTTAGTTTTGTTGATTGTTTCCTTTGCTGTGCAGAAGCTTTTTATCTTGATGAGGTCCCACTAGTTCATTTTTGCTTTTAATTCCCTTGCCTTTGGAGGTGTGTTGAGTAAGAAATTGCTGCAGCTGAGGTCAGAGAGGTTTTTTTTCCTGCTTTCTCCTCTGGGTTTTGATGGTTTCCTGTCTCACATTCAGGTCCTTCATCCATTTTGAGTTTATTTTTGTGAATGGTGTAAGAAAGTGGTCTGGTTTCATTCTTCTGCATGTTGCTGTCGAGTTCTTTCAGCACCATTTGTTAAAGAGACTGCTTTTTTTCCATTGGATATTCTTTCCTGCTTTGTCAAAGATTAGTTGGCTATACTTTTGTGGGTCCAATTCTGGAGTCTGTATTCTATTCCATTGGTCTATGTGTCTGTTTTTGTGCTTATACCACACTGTGTTGATGATTACAGCTTTGTAGTAGAGGCTAAAGTCTGGGATTGTGATGCCTCCTGCTTTGCTTTTCTTCTTCAATATTACTTTGGCTATTTGGGGTCTTTTGTGGTTCCATACAAATTTTAGGATTGCTTGTTCTAGCTTTGAGAAGAATGCTGGTACCATTTTGATTGGGATTGCATTGAATGTTTAGATTGCTTTGGGTTGTATTGACATTTTAACAATATTTATTCTTCCAATCCATGAGCATGGAATATTTTTTCCATTTCTTTGTATTTTCTCCAATTTCCTTCATAAGTTTTCCATAGTTTTCAGCATACAGATCTTTTACATCTTTGGTTAGGTTTATTCCTAGGTGTTTTATGATTCTTGGTGCAATTGTGAATGGGATCAGTTTCTTTATTTGTCTTTCTGTTGCTTCATTATTGGTGTATAAAAATGCAATTGATTTCTGTACATTGATTTTGTATCCTGCAACTTTGCTGAATTCTTGTATCAGTTCTAGCAGACTTTTGGTGGAGTCTGTTGGGTTTTCCATGTAGAATATCATGTCATCTGTGAAAAGTGAAAGTTTGACTTCTTCTTTGCCACTTTTGATGCCTTTTATTTCATTTTGTTGTCTGCTGATGCTAAGACTTCCAACACTGTGTTAAACAACAGAGGTGAAAGTGGACATCCCTGTTGTGTTCCTGATCTCAGGGGGAAAGCTCTCAGTTTTTCTCCATTGAGGATGATATTAGCTGTGGGCTTTTCATAAATGGCTTTTATGATGTTTAAGTATGTTCCTTCTATGCTGACTTTCTCGAGGGTCTTTATTAAGAAAGGATGCTGTATTTTGTCAAATGCTTTTTCTGCATCGATTGGCAGGATCATATGGTTCTTATCTTTTCTTTTATTAATATGATGTATCACATTGATTGATTTGCAAATATTGAACCAGGCCTGCAGCCCAGGAATGAATCCCACTTGATCATGGTGAATAATTCTTTTTATATGCTGTTGAATTCGATTTGCTAGTATCTTGTTGAGAATTTTTGCATCCATATTCATCAGGGATATTGGCCTGTAGTTCTCTTTTTTTGCCAAAGGCTATAATTTTAAATAAGATCGTCAGAATAGGCTTTTTGAATAGTGATATTTGGGAGCAAAGACTTGAAGGAGGGAAAGAATTAGCCATGGGGATAGCATTCCTGGTAGGGGGAATGGTGAGAGCATAGGCCCTTGATGAGAAGGTGCCTGGTATTCCAGAAGCAACAAGGAGTTAGCATGGCCAAGCAGGAGGAGTAGAAGAAGGTTGTAGGAGATGAGATTAGAGCGGTCACTGAGGGCCAGATTATATATTGGCCTACGAGCCATGGTATAAAATGTTGGCTTTTATTCTGAGGTAAGTGGAAAGTGTGGAGGTCATTTGAGACCTTCAAGAAGCAGTTTTGGTAGAATGGAGAGGGCGAAAGTTTGAGAGAATTGAGGAGAAGAAGAGGGGCTAAAAAATGGAGATAGCAAATAATATTCCGGTCTTTGGCTGACAAAAGGGGCAAAGAAATAGGAGTGTATGGTGTGAAAAGCAGGGTCAAGAAAAACTTTTTTTTTTTTTACTCCCCTAAGAGGATTCAAATTTGTTTCCTTTTCCTCTTTATTTCACCCTTTGGCACACTTGGGAGAGGGAAGCTCCAGGTGAGTGCCCAGAGGGTTGGTTAAAGGATGAAGGTGGATCACCTCTTTATTTCCCATGCTATTTGGTCAAAAATCCTACTGGCTCTGGCTTAAAAACAGAATCCAACCACTTCTTCCCATTGCACTTTGGGTAAATTACATGTCGAACATAAATATAAAAAATATCCACTTCCCTGCCCTTTACCTCTAAGGGAGCAAAGTACCTCCCAAGCCCTTGACTTTGCCTCGGAAGACATCAGCCAGCAGGGCACACAAGCATGACGTGCACTGGCCTATGGGATGTCCCTGCACATTAACACAACCAGAGGTTTGACATTTGCTTGCATGCTTAGGCTTGGTTTCTTGTGTTTCTGCCTTTCACCATGAGAACGTGCCTCAGGTAGTCACTGGCCCAAAGATAGCCACAGACATGTGGAACAGACCTGGGCCCAAACTGTGGCTTGAAGGCAAGCCCAGTCCAAGTTGGCTGGACCCCAGGCATCTTGCACACACATGAGAGAAAGATAGAGACAGAGAGAGGTGGGGGGGGGGGGGCGGGGAGAGAGAGAGAAAAGATGATTGCTTTGGAGTGGTGTTATCCAAGATGGTTGTGGCAGTAGATGAGAGATCTCATACTTAACACCAACGCTTATAACTTGTAAATAACCTATATGTATGTAACACATTATGTTTGCTTTCTGCATCCCTTTCTAGAATGTTGACTCCGATATGAAGCTGACACCAGTTCCAACATGTGTTTTTTTCTTTAACACCTCAAGTAATTCACTCAATTCTCTGTGGACACTGATCAATGTCCCACAGATTCAATGCGGTGCTGACACTTTCCTGGAGATAGTCAGATCCTACAGGCTAAGGGTTCAGTCCCACAAAACTGCCCCCGCTTCAATGCCAGTCACAAATCCAGGTTGTCACCTGTGCTTTCTGACTGGTTATAAATCAGAGGTTCCCATGACCCCCTCCTTGGACTGGAATAATTTGCTAAAGCGGCTCACAAAACTCAGGAAGCCCATTTATTTGCTAGATTACCAGCTTATTACAAAGGGTATTAAAGGATATGAATCAACAGCTAGTGAAGTGACACATAGGGGTAGGTCCCAAACACAAGAGCTTCTGTCCCCATGGAGTTTGGGGCCCAGCAGGTGCGCATGTAGATGTGTTTTGATTCACCAATCTGGAAGCTCTCAGAACCCTGACCTTTTGGGTATTTTACAGAGGCTTTATTACAGAGGCATGATTGGTTAACTCATTGATCATTGGTGATTTATTCAACTTCCAGTCCCTCTCTCCTCCCTGGAGGTCCGAGGGTGGGGCTGAAACGTCCAATCTGATCATGTGGTTGGTTCTCCTGGCAACCAATCCCCATCCTTAGGTGTGGTCCCAAAGTCATCTCATTAACATAACAAAATACATCATTACCACTCTCAGCACTGAGGAAATTCCAAGTTTTCACTCTGTGCCAGGAATAGGACGAAGACCAAATATATACATTTCTTATTGTAAATCACAGAAGCACACCATGATAGCAGGAAACTTATTCACATCTCTATTTCAAGAACCTAGAATAGTTTCTGGAACATAAATATTGGTTGAATGAATGAAATATAGCAGCTGATCCTTTGTTAATACAGACTGGAGAGTTGGCTGATTAATCACCGCTTCCAAGGTTTAGACTTCTGGGTCCAATTTTCTGAAGGATACACACATTCATATTTCTCCATGACTTACTGGCTCTACATATACACAGTGCTGGTAACGGCACATAGTAATGAAATAACTGGTAATATTTTTCTCACAAGTTATAAAAATATTTTATTTGGATTTTGTGAATTTGCCAAAAAGTCAAAGGTAGTTGCTTTTACTCAGAATTCTCTCTAAATATCAAGACCCTCTTTAGTTCTGTGATTGCCAAAGAAGATGTCAGATGACATTATCATTTCAGAGTGTTAATTGAATATAGGTTGATGAGCTGGAGCCCCACAACAGCAACCTATAAAGCACAGGTGTTGCCCGTGAAACACTAGTCTTCTAGCAGCCACCGTTTGCAAGGCTTTAATAAGTATTAACTTTGGAATTGAAAAGTCAGCGCAGTAAAAGCGAAGTTAAGCCTTGAAGCAAAAATCTGTTTGAAATCAAAGGGTCTCTCGTGGACCAAATGGCACTGATACAAATGTGTGTCTCCTTCTGAGGTCCTGTTTACACTGTCTTCGTGTGGAAAACGAATCCTAAACTTCTTGGCAGCCGCCTAATAGAAGTTTGGGCTCAGGTGGAGCCCAAAAACCATCTGTTTTACCGGTAGCTGATCCCAGCTTTACATCCTCGTAAGGCGAGGCCCCAAGCAGTCGCGAGGCTGTAAAACTACTCAACTCTCTTATTTCAGCGTTTGGGGCAGAAAGGGAAATACCATTTCTCTGTAAGAGCCTGTATTTAAGTTGAAATGTAGCCTTAATGTCTGTCTTGGAAAGATCAGACCTTCTTACATAGGGTTTTATCCAATTCAAACTCAGCCTTGTAGAGCCTGGCAGCAGAACTCCTCCTGGGGCTCTAAGGCTTTGCAGACTCAGAACTTGCTACCTGTTCCATGGGGGAGTTTTCAGCCAGGAGAGACATGGACTTTTCATGTTGTTCTTGGCTGCATGTGGTACTAACCCCGTTCTGCAGGGGAAGGTCAGAAAACAAATCATGCAGCGTAGAAAAAAGATGGGGCACAAGCATAGCGCCGGTGTCTGGATCCAGGAGGGAATTCGTCGTAAAGGAATGAACCATCGTGGGGATCTGATAACGGCAATTTGCGTGTGTGTGTGTGTTTTTTAAAGTCTTCTTCATCTAAGTTAAACCTTACAAGTAAAACAAAATTCTGCTCTTCACTTTTAAAGATGGCGGCATTGCTTCATTACCACAACCCTTGCCTCTGGGTCAGTGCATGGCCCAGTCTGTCCAAATCAAGAGACATTATCAGTCTCACCGAGCACAGTTCTTTGTACTCAGTACATGTAGAATGGTAATTAGGACAGGAACGGAAAGGATTGCATTCTGGGCAATGACGGCTTAAAAGACCTGCTTTAGAACTAGTTTATCTTGACCCACCTACGAGATGCAGATTGAATCCCAGAGAGAGCCCATGCCTGGAGATGAGGGCAGGCTGTGGCAACAGCACCACTGTGCCCCAGTGAGGAGGCCTTCCAGCGAGGTGCTCTCTATGTCAGCTCAGACATGACAAGGGGATGGCACTGGACTTCTGTACAGTATTTCCCATGTGGTCACTTCTGCTGGAGCTGGGGGAGACTGTGACTTCTTAGCACCCTGCAAGGGTCAGTCCGACAGGAGGATGTGCCAAACCAGCAATTACAGTGAGTACAGCCATCGGCCCTATGGCATGGCATATGCATTCCTAAACAAATAATCCCTGCCTGGTGGAATTCTGCACTCCCCCAAATAACGGGGCTTTTGGGAAAAAGGGGAGCTGGGGCAGAAAGCTCACACCTTGCACTGTCTTGTGATATTAGAAAACAACCACAATTTTAAACATAAGCTCCTGGGGCGCCTAGGTGGCTGAGTCAGTTACATGCCCGACTTCGGCTCAGGTCATAATCTCACAGTTCCTGAGTTCAAGCCCTGCGTAGGGATCTGTGCTGACAGCTCAGAGCCTGGAGGCTGCTTCGGATTGTGTGTGTCTCTCTCTGCCCCTCCCGCACTTGTGTTTTTTTTTTCCCCCTCTCTCAAAAATAATCATTAAAAAAAAAAAAAAAAACAAAAAAACCCAAGTTCCTAATAGAGAAATATTATAGTAAATATAGAATGTTATTTTGGCAACACATGAAGTTTGTTTAGTGGAGGTGTTTATAGTGAGGAGTGGTAGCTTTTGAAATATAGAAAATAGGGAAGAGGAAGAATACAGTTTTTCAAATGAGATGGGGTACCAGAGGTACACGGCTACGGCTTGTTGTGTTTTTCGTTCCCCTGTATTAGCTTAAGACAGAAACCCAAGTTTTATTCTTTTGTTAGTCTTGCCTTCTCGCGAAGAAGCGGTTTGCGTGGCTCCAAATGAGACGAGGTGACAAGGTGCTCTCCTGCTCCATCAGATTTGGGGTGATCTTCAACCTACAGCAAATGAGTGCTTTTCAGCTTTCAGTTCCCCCGAAAGCAGGGGATTCGTGGGAAGATTAAGCTCCTGCTTCTTTTGTTCTCAGCGTTGGCACCTGGGTTCATCAGTGTGCTTAAGGCCGCCTGGCTCCTGCAGTATCACACTTTGTCTCGTTTCAGGGCTTTGCCACACTTAGGCTTTTCCTTGTTCCTTTGCTACTTATAATCCGGACACTTGTGTTTTACAGAGAAAATACACTAGGCAATGCACTTGGGTAAAACTAAGAGAGGAGGTGTTTTGTGTTATTCGACCGCAGGCCATTCTGCTCAGCTGGATGGTGTTTCTCATGTTTGCCTGGTATTAGCCGTTGGTGCGAAACTACATATGAACAAATATAATTTTGGTTTTAGTGATTTGATTCCTTATTTATGTGCACTGATTTGCACATTACAGATGCACATAGCTATTATATATGTATCAGCTTCCTTGTCCTTCCCAGAAGATTCTTGAAAGCATTATGGTTTCCTTCTTGTTTTGTAAGAACTCTTCTTTTTTAAAGTTCTCTTTTGTTTCCTCCATTCATCTCACTCATGACTTCAATAGCACCCACGATTCCAGGGGTCCGGCTTGTCTTTCTCCCTAGTAACCTAGGTTACTGGGTCCCTTACAGCGAGGTGTGACTTTTGTTGGACTACTTGTGGTCATGCTCTCGTAGGATATGAACAAGTCAGGCTGTCAAACTCTCGAGCCATGGCAGACGGGCAGGCAGTGCAAAGTCTGACAGATTCTGCTTTGGAAGGCCATTTCCTCAGTGCAAAATCCTCTGCTCTGGTTCTCTGTATGCAAAATGGAGTCAGTGTCCAACGGCAAGGAGGAGCAACCCAGTCCACCAGCTAGGGGAGAACAGCCCCTCCCCCACCGAAGGGGCTCTCCCACAGCAAGTGAGGGTGAGGTTTGCGGGGATTGGTCTCCATATTCTTTTTTTTTTTTTTTGATGGTTAGCATTTATTTATTTTTATTATTTTTTTCAATATATGAAATTTATTGTCAAATTGGTTTCCATACAACACCCAGTGCTCATCCCAAAAGGTGCCCTCCTCAATACCCATCACCCACCCCCCCCCCCACCCCCCATCAACCCTCAGTTTGTTCTCAGTTTTTAAGAGTCTCATGCTTTGGCTCTCTCCCATGGTGTCCATATTCTCACTGGGTACTTAATATGATGCTGACTGGGCTCAATGTTATTGTAGAGCATGTTGCTAAGACCTCACCTCTTCAAATTTGCAGTTTTGTTAGAAACAAGGGCTTTCTTCAGTGAGCCCTCTCAACCACGAAATAGGTACCAGGCATTGTTTTAGGTGTTCGGGGTACAGCAGAAATTTCCTATTAAAGCTGCTGCCTCAGGAGCCGGAGGCTTATTTCATACTGACTCACGCCTACGTTACCACATCAAAAGTAAGGAGGGAGCTTCTTTTTGGTCCAAAAGCTTAAAATATAGCTGCCACTTCCTTGCAAATGGCAGCTGTTGACCTGTACCAGGTTATGCTTGCTTTCTTACAGAATTTGTGATACACAAACACTCACTTTTTCTCAGTTAGCAGTGGCTAAGTTCCTGGGCTTCCGAACCAGACTGCCTGGATTTAGATCTTGATTACCACTCAGCAGTTCCGTGATCTTGGCCAAGTTACTTCACTTATTGCTACTTTGGCAGGTCTATTTTTAAATGGGGAGGATTACATTATATATATTATAGGGTTGACGGATGAACTAAATGAATTAATTTATATAAAGCCGCTGTGTTGCTGTGTTTGGCACACTGGCAGATGCTCACTAGCAATACTTCCTATTTAATTTTAGTTACTGTTTTCCCCTACACATACTTACATCGCAGCTCATGCATAGTTAATACCTGTGCCTCTGACACCCAAGTGCACATATTCATAAGTTTATCCACAGCATCTTTCCACTCTGCAGTAGACTGCATGCTCTTTGGTGGGGCGAGGAGGTGCTGGGGCAAGACACGTGTGATTTCTGTTTTCCCAACACCCAGCACTGTGCCTGCCAATACACGTTTGCGGAATGACTGGGAAAGGTGCCTGAAACTCACTCCTTGATTGGCTAGGGCAAGAGGAGGAAAACAAAAACAAAGAACTACCACACAAATGCCCAAATACAATGGCTCAGCATCTTAATTTCTAAAGAAGAGATTTTGCTAGGGATCTTTATCTCAGCAGTCCAATCTAAGTACCCAGCACAAAAGTGCATAGGAGCCAGCAGGAGGAAGCATGGAGACACAGTGCAGGGGTCTGCAAACGGCATCACAGGCAAGTCGGTGAGATTTCCACCACGTAGACAGGCATCAGTTTATTTTGGTGTCATGGAGACCAAGAGGCTATATGGGAAAGAGGTGACTGCACTTTTTTTTTTTTTTTAACGTTTATTTATTTTTGAGACAGAGCATGAACGGGGGAGGGGCAGAGAGAGAGGGAGACACAGAATCGGAAGAAGGCTCCAGGCTCTGAGCCATTGGCCCAGAGCCCGACGCGGGGCTCGAACTCACGGACTGTGAGATCGTGACCTGAGCTGAAGTCGGACGCTTAACCGACTGAGCCACCCAGGCGCCCCGAGGTGACTGCACTTTGTAAATACCTCAGGGCAAACCTTACCCTTCTGACCTGGAAGGATGAATGTAGATGGGTGGGAGGTTAGATAAAATAATCACTGAGAGGAAGGTTAAGGTGGGGTTTGTTTTCCCAGTGGCCAGAACAGCGATCTGGAACCTGAGGGAATTTACACGGACAGGTACTTGTTGGCAATGTTAACCGCAGCGCTATCTAGGTTTGTTTTTTCCATTAAGTAAAAAACTGAAGAGTTAAACAAGTAAGCAATTTTATTCTTTATCATCACTTACAACATTCAAATCGGACTACATAATAATTCCTTAAAATAATGTACTTTATTGCAATTTCCTATTGAAGGGATATCACCCCCTGACCTTTCTCCACAAGCTTTCAGCACCCATGACAAGTCTCTTGTCAAAATGCAGTGGAAGTTTCACTCTTCCTGTAGGTTAGGAGAGACTCATCAGGAAGAAGTTTTAATCACCGCATGGATATTTTCTGCAATTTTCATTTTCCTATAGTCGATAATCTTCAGGTCTGAAAGACAAGAATCAACATTTATTTCGTCAGGAATCATTGTATCATTTTCTCCTGCCTGACGAAGGAAGACTATTTTTCAACTTAAAATGAAAGTAATATTCATTGAGAAATTACCTACAAATATTAGATTTTTGGTGAAAAACACTAAAGCCAAATCATCACAAAATGACAATCCCCAAGCTCTTTTGAGAATATAAATATAGGCCACCTTATGCCTATGCATGAATGTATTTAGTAACTTAAAAACTTGAATTTAACATCTGTTCCAATTTTAAATATACTTTCTTAAAGCCCTTTTCAGAGAAAGGATTGCTATGATCTTTAAAATCATATAAGCATATGGATTTACCTAATCAAGGCAATTTTTGAATGAGTAATTTCCCTATTTATATTATTTTATCATGCTAAATTTATTTTCAAATAGACATTGTTTATTTATTTGTTTATTTTTATATTACATATAATTTATTGTCAAATTGGTTTCCATACAACACCCAGTGCTCATCCGATATTGTCTTTTTAAAGAGACAGAGAGACAGAGCATGAGCAGGGAAGGAGCGGAGAGAGAGGGAGACACAGAATCCGAAGTAGACTCCAGGCTCTAAACTGTCAGCACAGAGCCTGATGTGAGGCTCAAACTCACGAACTGTGAGATCACGACCTGAGCCGAAGTGGGACGCTTAACCAACTGAGCCACCCAGGTGCCCCTACGTTGTCTTTTTTTAAAAACGTTTATTCATTTTTGAGAGAGAGCACCTGTGAGCGGGGGAGAGGCAGAGAGAGAGAGGGGGACAGAGGATCTGAAGTGGGCTCTGAGCTGACAGCAGCGACCCCGATGTGGGGCTTGAACTCATAAACTGTGAGATCATGACTTGAGCTGAAGTCAGAGGCGCAACTGACTGAGCCACCCAGGTGTCCCTCAATTTATTTTTCATTATGATACATATACCAAATAAATGTATAAACACCAGACCTTTGATATTTTAACTAAAACTGGTAAAACTGGTCTTTTCGTCATTTATACATTTATAGGATCAATCATACTTGAAAGTTACTTCCAGCAGTAAATTAAAACAAAAAAATATTTTTTAAGGTAAATGTTAAATCATAAATAGTGGACAAAATGAAGAACAGGAAATTACAAAATGCAAAAAATTTTGAAGTGTCCTTTTATCTTTTACATAGGTGTATTTGTAGATGTTGAGCTCATATGGAATTTTCAGAAGGAAATTCGTAATCAGTAAACTAGATATTTTTGAAACAGCTGTAAAAATATTCGACAGTTTGAGTTCCTTTAATGAGTACATGAACTCTGTTTGCCCCTACATAACTTATCTAGTCCCTTTCTACATTTACAGCATGTTTTCTTAAACAGAATACTCACAAGATACCAGATAGCTCAGCTATGAAGACCAACAGTCTACTGGCTGAGTAAACAAACTGTATTACAATTCAGAGTTATTATTTAGCTCTGAGGAACACAGGCTCTGATCTGGGAAACCAGCCAAATATGCTTCACCATATCAGCTGTTCTGTAACAACAAGAAGAGAAACTGTGGAATTTTGTCACTGTTTTTGAAATCTCTTTCCAAATGTAAAAACTGCATCCAAAGCCTCGGGAAAGACAGTGTGGTCTGATAGCTGAATGTGGCTCCAAAGTGCACCCATGTAATCTCTGGCATATGACTCACTACAATCAGAGCGGTTCCCAGTCAAGAGACAGCAGCACATTTAAAGAAACAACTTATTCTCCTGTCGAGCTGGTTCATATAATTACTAAAGGGTGGTGGTGATGCCATTAGAAAGAAATCTTGAGGGGTCAGTCCCTGGGCGGTTCAGTCGGTTGCACCTCGGACTCTTGATCTAGGCTCAGGTCACGATCCCAGGCCGGTGGAATGGAGCCTTGTATCAGGCTCCGCCCTGAGCGTGGAGTCTGCTTAAGAATCTTTCTTTCTCTCTGCCCCTCTCCCCGCCTTGTGCTCTCTCTCTCTCTCTAAAATAATAACAATAATAATAACAATTTAGGAAGAAATTGTTTAATCTAATGTCCTAACAAGAAGTCTCTGCAACTCAATAAAACTAAATGTGCTTAGTCACAGTCTAGTTGTTTCCACACCAAAGGTTAATTTATTAAATAACAATGAGATGAGAAAAGCATCTTTTAGTGGGCATTATAAGTAAAACGGGAAATGTGTGTGAAGGGTGTAATCTGTGATGTACGGAATGTAGGTAGTGACCTGAAGGCTAGAGGGGGCTAGTAAAGCCCAGAATTGTTTCCAGATTTTTTGGTAGAAGTGAGGAGGATAAAGAGGGCTGTAGTCGTAATGAGTGAGAAGAAAGGGCAGGTTCAGGATTTAAGAGACAGTACCATGTTGCTGGGGAGAGGGTGGAAAGGGAGCGGGGAAGGGGCTAGGGAGGTGGAGGAGGAAGGCCCTACTAGAAAAGGATGATTCAGGGAGGATTCCTGATTTTCAGCTTGAAGACCTCCGTCAATGGCAACACTGTTGACTTTTTCAGGACAGGGAATACAGGCAGAAGAACAAATTGGAAGGGAAGGATCCTGGTTTCGATTATGATGAGATCTGGACACGACAGGCAGCCAACAATTGGGATTTGGAGTTTAGGAGAAAGAGAAGACATGTCAGAGTCTCTACAACAGGCTCCTTCTTTTCCATCCCACTTCTGCATTATCAAGTAGCCCTGCTTAAAACATCTTCAGTAGTCCTCCACTGCTTTGTCAAAATTCAAACACCTTGGAATTCAATATATAACCCTGCATGACATGGCCTCAGCTAACATTTCTGAGTTATTCTTTGTATACCCCATCCCTTTACATTCTGGTCCCATTACATTACTTGCTATTGCCCAGATAAACACTTTCACACCTCTGGACTTGGGTACTTGAGCTTTTCTCTGCCTGGAAGGCTTGACTAATCCGTCAAAATCCTCCTCAAAAATCACATCACCTGGGAAGCCCTCTATAAACTTCCTTTCTAACTTAGGGGTCCTTTCTCTGAGATTGCCAGAGAATAGCATGCATACTTCTAGCACAGTGTTTTTCAAATTATAATTGCCCTTACTTATATAAGTAAGTTTTGTTGTTTATGTAAGGTGTACTGAATGCTTATTAGATGCTATCAAGTATACTAACGACTTCACATGCGTTATCTCCTTTAACTCTCACAACTACATTGTGGGAAAGACACTTTTATCAATCCCATCTTATAGTTGACAATACTGAGGCTCAGGGAGGCCGGGCAACTAGCCCAACAACACAGAGCTACGAAGTGGATGGTAGGGACCTAGGGCAGACCTTCTGACTCCCAGGGCCTGCTTGCACCATTTCATTCTATATGACTCCTATTAGGCTGTTGGTTCCTTTGGAGGCAGGGTCCCAATATAACTGACCTCATGCTTCCAGCAATTAGCACAGTGCCCAGCATATAGGGGATACCTGTAACATATTTGTTATTACAGTGCAGTGACTACCTTGAAAATGCCACTTTTACAAACTCCTTTCCTTTTTTAATGAAAGTCATCAGGATCTTTTATGGATGGTTAATTTGCTTCCAGGAGGGGAAAACAGTTATCATGGCCAAGGGACCAGATATTTCAGATGTTGGCGTAGCCAGAAACATCAACTCATACTGAGGCACTTAATGATATTACATGGTGTTCAGGAGATACCCTCGTGAGGAAAAGTGAGGTTTTTACACTAAATACAGTTTTATTTCTACACACACACACACACACACACACACGTACAAAAGCAGGCACACATACTATGCACTTACATTGCTTATTCCCTTCCACTAAAAGAAATCCAAGATAAGAAAGCGGAAGGGAGGACTATTTACCTGAGTGCTTCTCAACCTTCACTGGGCAAACACATCACTTGGGCTCTTGTGAAGATGCAGATTCAGATTCAGTTAATCTGTAGAGGGGCTCAGACTCTGCATTTCCAACAAGCTCCCACGTGATGCAATGCTGGTCCATGGACCACATGATGACTTAGCAAGGCTTCACCTCAGAAAGAGCTATTCATAACACAGAGGAGATTACTATTTGAAGATGCTGAAGAAGCAAATGAAGCACCTTTAGTAAATTTCTGAAACTATGCTGTGTCTAAGAGAAGGTAACACACTTCTTCCTCAGCTAGAGGTGATTCCGTCTGCTATACAGTATCCTTCTTGGCTTTTTACCATGAGAGGACTTTATTAACAGGAAGTTTTATGCTTTTCTGATACAAGAATAAATAATTTAAGTTATAATAACATGTACTGAGGCTGGATACTGAAATTCCTATGGGATCTAACATCAAAGAAAGATTAAATTGTAGCTCATGTAGTGTTAGTAATTTGAGTTAAATGTCATACTTGGTTCTTTAAGTGTTGCTAATCCATATATGACAACATTAATATGACTATATTCATCAGAATTAAAATCTTGGATTATGTTGTTTACATACTTACCCTACTTTATGTGTATATCTACCTAATGTCCTTACTAGATTAAATAATTTTTAAAAGCAAGACACCTGGCATCTAGTATGTTGCTTTTGATAGTATGGATGCTTAAATGTTTTGAACTTAAATGAAATGGCTTAATCCTTGGTAAGAAGGATGATGAGTAAATTTATATTCTGCATCTGTTTGCCTTAGTTCTTGGTGACTGTTTCAGTGCAAAAATATTATGAAGTTTTAAAATAAAAAGTAATATTATATAAGGTTAATATTTTTGTAAATAACAGCATTTTACAATAATCTCAGGAAATCTTTGAAGAGACATTACAAATGCTGTTACAGAAACCTAATCTCTATTAGTTTTTTTTTTCCATAGAAATTTACTCCTTGGCAGAAATGTTACATTTTAACAAAATTACCAATCTTTTCTTTATATATGTAATACAAAGTATCCAAAATTAAGTATATCAGAATTACACTAAAGCAGACTCTTAAGAAAAATTTCTATTTAAAAATTGTTTTTTTAATCTTTATTTATTTTTGAGAGAGAGACAGAGTGTGAGCAGGGGAGGAGCAGAGAGAGAGGGAGACACAGAATCTGAAGCAGGCTCTAGGCCCCGAGCTCTCAGCACTGAGCCTGATGCCGGGCTTGAACCCATGAACCGTGAGATCATGACCTGAGCCGAAGTCAGACGCTCAACCGACTGAGCCACCTAGGCACCCCTCAAAATTTTCTATTTTAGTTATAGCCATTAAGCAAACTTTAAAGCAAAGGCCAAAATATGAATTTACCATACTTCATAAAATAAAAGTCAATTTCTCTTTCAGGGAAATAAGATTCTGATCATTTGTTCATTCAACAAAGATTACTGAGGGTCAGGTCCAGGCATGGACACTGGGAACACAGCAGTAAGCAAGACAAAGTTCTGTCTTTAGTACATTTTTTTTATTATAATCTTTAAAAATGTTTATTTTTGAGAGTGAGAGACAAAGTGTGAGGGGGGAGAGGCAGAGAGAGAGAGAGGGAGACACAGAATCTGAAGCAGGTTCCAGGCTCTGAGCTGTCAGCACAGAGCCCGATGCGGGCTCAAACTCAACAAATCGCGAGATCATGACCTGAGATGAAGTTAGACGCTTAACAGACTGAGCCACCCAGGCGCTCCTAGACAGTGCATTTTCTAATAGAAGGAGATGCACCATGGACACACACACACACACACACACACACACACGTACACTTTGACCTCTGAGGTGAAAGCTCAAAGTTCTAAGCTTTCATATACATGCTTAGGATAATTTGGGAGATTAATGAATCTTCAAAGAATTAGCCAACATAAAACTTTCTTTAATTCATTTTCTAAACTGTGCTAAATTACACAGCTACTAAATGTTCTATAGCAATAATTCATTTTGCGCTTAATACTTGTCACTAGCAACAAACTGCCTTCAAATACTATTGCTTTAAAAAAAACATCGCTTTTTTGAATAAAGAAACAGAACTTACAAAAAGGTCTGTATGAGCTATATAGAAAGTATTCTGTGGTGCCTGTGACTGCTCACAAACCTTAAAGTTAAAATCACACCACATCTCACAAAATTATCAATTTTCTATAGCAAATCCTTGATCACTGACATCCTTATGCAAAATGTTGCCAGCCACTCATTAAATGAAACAGGCAAAATACTGGCACTCATTAAAATGAAACAAATACATCTTAGAAATTCAGATTAAAATTCAGGACAAAAAAATGATAGAGACCAACACATTTAAATTAACTTGAAAATGAGGACATTTCTATAAAAGAATTTATCTTTTGACTTTAGAAAAAAATCTTCAGGGAGATTTTAGTTTTCACTGTAAAATGCTGGGAAAAATCCATTTGGTCTGTGGATAATGAAACATAAAGCTATAAAACATACAGTTTACATGATAGTTCAGTTAGAGACACTTAGTATTATTTATCCCATTAAGATGATTTATTTTCCAGAAGAAAAAAGCATTTGAATTTCAGTTGTAAATCCATGAAATTGGGTATAACTTAAGTGTAATAAATCTCAAAAAACATTTTATTCCCCCTTAGATCTTATGTCTTTTCACTCATAAATAATATTTGTCAGTATAATGTTTACTCCAACAAAAAATATTTAAAAGATGAGGATAAAATTTGGACAATGGAGTCATCTTAAGAACAATAAAGGTCAGTTTGAGTTTTATGTCACTGCCATTGTATTCATGAAATTATTTAGAATGAGACATTACAAGAAATCTGGTGACATCACATATTCCTTGAAATACAGTCCTCTCAACTAAAGATGTTAGCTGTACAGGAGATGGTGAGGCAGAATAATGGTGCCTCTACACTCACTTTTCTAGGCACTTGTACCATGTACCAAATCCTGATAAGAAAAATTTCAATACTGCTAAAAAAAAAAAAAAAAAAAAAAACTAAACTCATAGGATTGTTTAAAATTTTTTTTAAAATCAATTTACTGTTTTTTTCAATTAAAATAAATAGGAATTGCTGTTACATTTAATTACCACTTTTAAGTCGTAAGCTCTATTGGCTAGGAATGATTTGATTTGGTTGTTCAAGTAGAGATTATTTTTAATTTTAACAACCAGTCCTAATCTGTTCATATCCAAAAGAACAGCAAAGTTTAGAATGTCTAATTTGAGCAAACTCAGCCCTGGAAATACTGAGGTCTACAGTTAATGCCAATGCTGAGCTGGTTGAAATAACGGGAAAATTGGAATGTAACCCTGCTCCTGAAGTCCAGCTAATAACTTCTGCCTGTGAAGAGCAGCAAATTAAGTTAAATCTTGTAGGAAAATGCCATTATGACTAGACGAGCATAAAATTGTGGAAAATCTTGAAGATGTCTAGATCCCAATTCCTTATGGGTTTTGAAAAGGTAAAATTCCTTCTTTAACGTCTTTATATTAAGCCTCTGATGTGAAGCACATTTTATAAAAAAGACATAGGTAAAAAATTTTTTCTGGGTATTCATTTAACTAAGACTGAAAATCTGTAGATTATTAGGATTTATAGGTTTCATATCAGAGGGCATGTACTGAGCTGAAATCACTGCTCTCCTCTAGAGCTACAGACTAGCCAGGATGCTCACCGCGGCCCCTTCCCAGTGCCAATGTGCCCACACCTGTTTTCCTTCTACAGAGCAGGAGGTGTCACCCAGAAAACAGTCTAAACTGAATCCTGCTTTCAGCAAAGACAATTAGGGCCAATCACGAGGGTCCTCCTACTTCCCCACTTTTATTCTGGCCATCCTCTCCTTTGCAGGCACACTTCTAACAGCACACTCTAAAGTACACGAACCACCAAGGACATGGGTTTTCATTATAAACATCTCCTTTCAAGATTTATTGAAGCTGAATTTTTCACACTTCATTTGTATACAAAGGTGAGGGTTTTGCTTAAAATAGAGCATTACAGATTTAATGAGTTAGGATAAAATATCTATTTCTTTTTTGGTATTGTTTCATCACTCACTCTGTGGGTGATGCAAAACAATTCAAGTTGAAATTTTCCACATACCTTGATTTTCCTAAGAAAAGCTCTCCTACAGAATTTTGTAAAAATGAAAATAAAAAACGTTTAAAGTGATCCAAGTTTTATTTTTATCATACATAATGAAAAGTTTCCATTACAGTGATAGCATGACAATTTCCATGATTACTGTGGTTTTGTAATGTGTTGGCAAAACTATGATGATTATGGAAATAACTATTGATGCTATTAAAATAAGTTGACCATTTGAAAGCTATAATCCCAGGCCACAGAACTGTGAAGAAAGAACAGTGCTCCTGCTTCTTCTTTGACAAATGAATTTAAGAGCATACCCTACAATCACCACTAGTACATGGCAATCATACATCTATTCTGTACCATCAAGAAATAAAATATAACTTCATAACATATTCTAACATAATTTACGTATCCATGAGATACAGAAGTGACTAATATACCAAGTATATCCACTAACTTAAGAAGTGGAGTGTATAGGCAATACTTCTCATATAAGAAAATGACTTCTAGTTATTAAAAATATTCCATTTTCTCATAAAGATCAGTTTCTTTCCTCCTTGTCTAAAACTGTTTTAAAAATGACCACACCACTAGCCTAAGAAAATCTGACATAAACTGAAATTAGGCCTGAGAGAACATAACGTTCATGATTTAAAATAATTTAAATGAAATCTCAACAACAGAGCTTTTAATTAAGATTAAAACAAATTTTGCCAATCACCTACTGGGTTCAAAGCTTAGTTTTGACTATTGTTATTATGTGTTGTTCAAAAGCTTTTGCCTCTAATAGAAAAACTAATAAACTTTCATTTAACCAAAAGCTAGTAACAGTTCCAAGTTTAAAATGTACATTTCTACACTATATGCATATTTTAAGTTTTATTGCTCAGGAAACAACAACCAAAGCAAACTATTTTTGTCTCTATTTATTTAGGTGCAATCTAAGTACATCTGTTTCAGTGAGGTCTCTGCAGATTCACCATCAGATCTATCTTGAATAAGTTCCAATTACTACATTCCAAAGGAAGACTATATTGTTGGCTTAGCTATTTTGGGTGGAACGAGAGCATATTTTAAGCAGGCTCCTTCTCCAAAAGGAGAAAAAAAAATTCTCATGAAAGCAAACCCACCAGTAATGAGAAATCCCATTTTCAATGGATTGCACTGCATAGTATGTTACATATTTTAATTTTAATTCTAACATATAATATTTAATACTAGAACTTTGTGAAATGGCAAACTAAAATGGCAATGTTCATTAAGGTGGTCACTAGCTACATGAGGCTACTGAAATTTAACTTAATTAAATTACATAAAACTAAAAATTCAGTTCCTCAGTCACACTAGCTACAGTGTAAGTATTCAGGAGCCACTATATTATTAGATAGCTCAGATATAGAGTTTTTCATCATCGTGGAAAGTTCTATTAGACAGCTCCAAACTAAAAGATCATCTATTTCTCTGACAAGAAGCATTTTGGATAATCCAAAAATGCCTGTTTTTTCCTGGTTATATGCATTCCACGGTAATAAAAACTAACTGAACTTGATGTCAGCTCTTGTGCAGAAGAATAAAGTGTTGAATGATTTATGTTAAATGACTAGTACACCTATATCATGATACAGTCTTTAAAAAAAATTTTTTTTTAATGTTTATTTATTTTTGAGACAGAGACAGAGCCTGAACGGGGGAGGGTCAGAGAGAGAGGGAGACACAGAATCTGAAACAGGCTTCAGGCTCTGAGCTGTCAGCACAGAGCCCGACATGGGGCTCGAACTCACGAACCTTGAGATCATGACCTGAGCCAAAGTCGAATGCTTAACCGGCTGAGCCACTCAGGCGCCCCGATGATATATTCTTAAACTGTAACTGTATACCCATATTATTTTTTTATTTTACTTTATTTGAGAGACAGAGAGAGAGAGAGAGAGAGAGAGCAAGCGCGTACATGAGCAGGGGAGAGAGGCAAAGGCAGAGGGAGAGAGGATCCCAAGCAGGCTCTGTGTTGAGCACGGAGACTGATGTGGGGTCAATCCCATGAACTGTTGAGATCAACTCCAAGTGCAGAATCTATGTTTGGTCACATACTTGATTACGTAGCATCTTTGGTATTTCTATTTTTAAAAAAAGTACCATACCCCTCTGGGTTAGGAATATAAATTCATTTATGGTGGTGTTTCTATAAGAAAATCTGATATGACACTCTTTTTAAAAAAAATTTTTTTTTAATGTTTACTTATTTTTGAGATAGAGACAGAGCGTGAGCAGAAGTGGGGCAGAGAGAGAGGGAGACACAGAATCCAAAGTAGGTTCCGGGCTCTGAGCTGTTAGCATAGAGCCCAACATGGGGCTCGAACTCATGAACCTGGAGATCATGACCTAAGCCAAAGTCGGATGCTTAACCGACTAAGCCACCAGGTGCTCTCTGATAAGACATTCTTAGACTTACAGAACTTAATACAGCATGGTAACCTACCAAAATACTTTTTCTGGATATAACTTTCCAGAGCATAATACTGGAGAACTACATACAACTTAAGCACCCTTATATAAGATGCTACAAGAGGCAACAAGAGGCACTCCAGCAGAGTGGTTAGGACCAGGACCCAGAAGCCAGTCACCTTAGGTTTAAATCCCTAAGCCACCACTTACGCTCGTGTGATCTCAGGCAAATTATTTTTCTTTCTATGCCACACATTTTCTTATTTATGAAAAAAAATGGGGATTAAAAAATCCAAAGACAAACACACATAAGCACAAAGAAACAGTGGAAGGTAACACACCAAAATGTTAACTACAGTGAGATTATTTACTTCCTTAAGTTTGTATTGTATTCACAGTTCCTATTAAATGAACATTTAATGCTTTTTAAATGCCCCAAAGTGAAAGTTTTTAATTGAATGCCTGAATTTACTTGCAAGAGTATTTTATTTGTAAATGTTGTCTGTATTATGCAAAGCCTGTATTATGTGAATTCTTAGTAAAGACAAAATTCCAGGGTGTAAATTTAAGCTAATAAGTGTTTTCCATAAATTAGAAATTAATTTCAATTTGTAGCAAATTGCACATCTCTTTAAAATAATTTTAGGGGCACCTGGATGGCTCAGTCAGTTAAGCATCCAACTTGATTTCAACTCAAGTCACGATCTCATGGTTTGTGGGATTGAGGCCCGCGTCAGGCTCTGTGCTAACATCGTGGAGTCTGCTTGGGATTCTCTCTCTTCCTCCCCCCTGCTTGTGCTCTCTCTCTCTCTTTTATGAAATAAATAACATTAAACAAAAAAAAAGAATTAAAAAAATGTTTACATCTTCCTAGAAAAATATTCCATATATGAGGGTTCAGTTTTGAAGATAAATTTAAGTTCTACGTAGTTTAAGTAGGAAAAGGCCCATTGAGTGTCTTGAATAAATGACCATGTAAGTCTCTAAGAAGCAAGTTAAATTAATTCTGAAAGTATAAAAATTTTCCAAGTATAGAAGTCTCATCTCTCAGATGTCAAAGGGGAAAACTGTAAATATCAAAGCATGTAAAACAAATTGTACAACCCTTATTTTCACAAACTACCGATTTATCTAAATAAACCACTACATAACCTAGGTTAAAAAAATGAATTTAAATAAAAAGAATTTAAAACAGACTCGAGTTTTGACAAGAAAGCAAACTATTTAATAGGTATTTAAAAAGGTCAAAAGAAGAGAGACAATCACTTAACCTAGTTGTTAGAATCAAATCACGTCACATAATGTATAGTTTCTGGTCCATGACATTGTCATTGTCAAGCAATGAAAACCAGAATCTAAGGAGTGATGAGAAATGCACTTCTTTATTTTAGAAAGAAATACTTATCATGAGAATGTATCCTGATAACTAGCTGGTAATAGTATCAGATACCAATAAAATCAATTTTTTCAATTTTTTACATAGTTTGTTAATCAATCATTTGATATCAACTGAAAATTGATTAATTCAGAGGATACAATGAAGAGAAACAAAAGAAATAAAACAAGGTGTTTTCAAAGATAGTCGATTTCATCGATTGTAGCATGAAGAATTAGTATTAAATTGGAGCATTTTATTACCTTCACTTTATATCTTCTAGAGATTCTTTCCTAACTTCATTTATAAAAGCTGATACAAGGGTATTTGATTTCTTCATGTATTCACTAAGTAATTGCTGAGTGCCTACTTAATGTGCCAGATGCTACTATGCTCAGCTAAGGAAGACAACACGCAGTTCCCTCACAGAGTCTAGTTAGAGAAAGACAGTCAACAAAAAAAATCACCCTGATATTTTGTTACATTAGAATAAATGCAGTAAATGAAAAGGAAGTGTACAATGAGACCCTATTAAGGGGGTGCTAATCCAGTTTAAGGAGTGTAGGAAGGACTTCTGGAGGAGGTTACATTTAAATGCTTCACCATCTGTATATCCTAGACATGTATCAAAAGGTCTGGCACATAGCATGAATTCGGTAGAAGTTTGTGCACCTGAATTAAATAATTGTTTTAATGCTGTTTCTCCATGTGTCTTAGTGCCTATGACAGTATCTTATACAGAAGAGGTAGTTGCAATATATTTGTTGAGAAATTAAATTAATGAAGCAGTTTGCTTCTATGGAAAGAAAATAGGTTTTGGAATCAGACACAGTTGGGTTCAAATGCAGGCTATATACAAACCTGATGACCCTTGCCTTACACTTAAAAATAGGAATAATATATCTATGTTATAGGCCTGTGGAGAGAATTAAATGCAATGCACGTAAAATACCTAGCACAGTGTTGGGCAATTGGTAAAGTGTCCAATAAATAGTTACTATAATAAATGTCACTAATAATTACATTATTTTGTTTATCTGCAGATTTAGTAAAGGAGTACCTTGATACAAGTCAGTAAAGTTAAAAAGATTCAAACAGAATATCCTAAAGACTTCTGTGTGGAAAGACTCTGAAGATTATATACATGTAATAACAACAGAGTCCAAGATTAGATTGCTGTGCATACTGACTATCCTGGGAAGGCTTATATTTTCACAAGTATGTGATTTCACCTATATTTCACAAACCTATCTGAGTAAAGAGCCAATAAAGGGATATGAATTTTCAGAGCACAGAGGGTAGTATCTGTGGGAAGATGAGCTGTCTTGTGTAGGTCAAGCAATAAGGATGTGTGGTTCTCTTTTAGACCTACTGTATAAATTCTGTAAATGTCCCCAAGACTTCATTATATGAAGTACTATTCTACGCACTGGGGAGGCAATGACGAACAAGACACAGCCCTTGCTCTTGAAGAGCTAAGTGTGGTAATGACAGAGTTACCCAGCAGGTAATATGGCAGAAGATGGCTGAGCATATAGTCTGGTCTTGATGTTTAGGCAAGACTTCTTATTGGTGATGATATTTGAACTAAGGTCGAAAGAATGAGTTAGAGTTATTGCAGAGGATGAGGCGAGGGGCATGTTGTTTCAGGCAAAGTAATAGAACAATAGCAAGAAAGAATTAAGTTGCATGAAAAGGGTGACAATCTTAAACAAGCTGCTATTATTAGACTAGTGAGGTGGGAAGAACGTAAGCTTCAGAGACACAGAGGATGCCAGGTCACGGACAGCCTGGAAGGCCAGATAAGGAAACTGGAAACAATCAGATGGGAAATAGTATGTCAAAAGTCAGCAGCTTTCCGGACCATAGAGAGAGGAAATTGTGTAGAGGATACCAAAAAGTGTTTTATTATTTTGTTTTTCTATTTGGATCAAGGCTATTAATTATCCAGAATTAACGACTTTGCATTAGATGATATTCTCAGGTTAGTGAAGCAATCTGGAAAATGAAGAATCACTTTGTTTTAAGAAATGACAATTCATTTATCATTCCAAGAGACTACAGTCGATCCAAGTAATGCCATCCCAAACAAAGTATCTAGCAATTATAGGCACCTATGAACACCCCTGCAAGTACTGAGCAAGGTTTAAAGACTTCGAGACTTTTGGTTCTAACATCTACATGTAGAGTTTATTTGCTGTAGAATATGCAAAGAGTATCCGAGGGAGTAAAAAATAAAAGTTTACTCTTCCCACCCTCAAGGATCTTGTCATTTGGTTAAGGAAACGGGGGATACTAAAGTCAGCTTAAAAAAAATAGAGAAACAGAAACAAAGACAGGAAAGAGAGAAGACTTACGGAGACCACACTCTTGGGAAAGCCTCGATTTCTTCCCTTGTGTACTCATCGAGGCGTCGGGGCACTTTCCGTGGCTGAGGAAGCTCCTCGACTAAATTCTCACGAATATCTTCTGGTATATCCTAGGTTAAACACAATTTAGGTTTACGTTTCTTAAAATAGATCCCTTACTAACAAATTAGTAATACTTAGGAAGTATTAAAAAACAAACAAAAACATATTTACAATGAAGAAAACAGTATCATCTTTAAAACACCATGCAAATCCCCGAGAAGTACATTAATGATAAAAGTAATCTCATTATAATAATGTACCTTATATTTTAATCTTGACAAACCTATTTCTCATGACAAATTAGACATCTTCAGTTTTAAGGACTATCAAGTCACTAAGTCCTATCTATTTCTTTTAAACCATTTCATTTATTTCCCTCCTTTCAACTGAAAAAAGGCACTGCCTTGGCTGATTCGCACGATTTTTCACCTGATGAGTGAATGCACTGGGTCTGTGGCTTCCAGTGCCACAACCTTTCAGTTCACACTCCATGTTGTTGACAGAAAAAAACTTTGGAAAGTGAAAGTCTGCTGGATCTTTGAGTCATTTAGCCAAAAAACATTTACTGAACTCCTTCTATGAACCAGAAATTGTGCTAGGTGCTCAGAATATAAAAGAAAATAAAAAGATGGGCGCCTGGGTGGCTCAGTCAGTTAAGTGTCCCAATTTTCAGCTCAGGTCATGATCTTGTGGTTCGTGAGTTCGAGCCCTGTGTTGGGCTCTGTGCTGACAGCTCAGAGCCTGGAGCCTGCTTTGGATTCTGTGTTTCCCTCTCTGCCCCTCCCCCACTCGCACTCTGTCTCTCTCTCTCAAAAATAAGTAAAACATTAAAAAAAATTTTAAAGAAAATAAAAAGATGATGGCCTCCAAAGGCTTACAATCTCAAAAGGTCATTCCTCAAACCCATGTCCTCACTCCAAGGCCACTTCTGATACTTCAGCCCTTCACACACACCCATCCATGGCTTCGAAGTTGTATTTTGAAAGAAAAACAGAAATTGAACAAAATAAAGGAAATGATAAAATAAAGAGCATGAGTAACCAAAAGAACTTACATTTATATTGTGCTCATGATACAGAAATAGGGAAAGGGAATTATCTTGTGAGTGTGGATGGCTAGGTTAATTTTGGAGACTCTACTTAAATAATGCTTGGATATCAATATGAAAATTGTCCTATGAGTACTTCTTCAGGGATAGTAAATATATTTCCCTTTTTCCATAATAGCATGTTCCTAAACATTTCTTTTTAATTTTTTTTTAACGTTTATTTATTTTTGAGACAGAGAGAGACAGAGCATGAACGGGGGAAGGTCAGAGAGAGGGAGACACAGAATCTGAAACAGGCTCCAGGCTCTGAGCTGTCAGCACAGAGCCTGACGCGGGGCTTGAACTCACGGACTGCGATCATGACCTGGGCTGAAGTCGGCTGCTCAACCGACTGAGCCACCCAGGCTCCCCAAAAACATTTCTTAAAAAAAGATTACTATAAAGTATAATTCTCTGCAAAGAGCGTATCATAATTGGGAATCAAATGTGGGCAAGGACACGGCATCAAAATAGTACTGTTTTCTATTCAATGTCTTAAGAATCAAAATACAATTTTGAAACAGCTTCAAAGAATCACAGAGCTCTATGGCATTATAAACTTGTTCTAAAACCTGGTATGGCATAATTTTTATAATATTAAAAAAAACTTAAGTTGGCTTTTTAAAGTTATGGTTTGTATAGGGTAAGTCACTATCAATGTATACAAAATACAACAAATACTACTGACAATGTGTTTCTTCATTGAGAAGCATTGTAAAAATATTTAACATCCCTTCCCCAGTGTATTCAAATTCGTAAGTTTAATTACATGGCACTGGTAAGCAGAGGATGCCTGGACATATTACATTGCTCTAATTTTTCACTTCCTGAAAAAGTCTACTTGCCAGTTTGATATTTATAAAAATTTATGAGTATTTCACACTCCATTAAAAAAAATCCCTATATTATTTGCAAAGACAATTTCAAAAGTTGCCAAGTGCTTACACAGCAGAGGGTGTGGAACATAGTGGGTTAGTAAATGTTTGCTGAATTGAAGAGAATTTTGACTAAAACGAACTTACAAACTTTCCCCATTATTTGAACAATTTACTGAAAGAATGCATTGAAACAGTGCAAAACGAGGAGTGAAAGTTGTTGATTAGGCATTACACATGAAATCTGGAAGAGAGGAAAGTCCCTCCTTTAATCCGTACACACAGAAGGTAACCCAGCCATGATGACTGATGTGTTCAAGATTTAAGAGTTCTCGGGGCGCCTGGGTGGCTCAGTCGGTTAAGCGTCTGACTTCAGCTCAGGTCACGATCTCACGGTCCGTGAGTTCGAGCCCCGCGTCGGGCTCTGGGCCAATGGCCCAGAGCCTGGAGCCTGCTTCCAATTCTGTGTCTCCCTCTCTCTCTGCTCCTCCCCCGTTCATGCTCTGTCTCTCTCTGTCTCAAAAATAAATAAACGTTAAAAAAAAAAATTAAAAAAAAAAAAAAGATTTAAGAGTTCTCTACACAGACTGAAAGATTAACCTAAATGAGGAATAAGGAAACGAATGAGTGGATTAAACAGGGGGCAAGGTGATAATATTTGCCTTATTACTTTTTTCAGTTTTTAAAGAAATTTCACATCTATAGAAAAGTTGTGAGAATACAGTGAACACTTCTCTAACCTTCACCTAAATTCACCAATTGTCAAAATAGGACATGTTTGCTTTCCTCCTTTTCACTATATACAAACACACATACACAACTTTTCTTTTTGGCTGAACCATTTGAGAGCAATCTGCAAATATTTCACCCCTAAATATTTCATTATCTATTTCCTAAATTTAAGGATTGTCTCCTGTATCACATTACAAACTCATGTGTAGGAAAATTAACATTGATGAAATATTTTCTACCTGATAATACAAGTGTGTATCCAAACCTCCCAAACTGATCAAATATTGTTTTATATATCTTTTTTTCAGTGTAAAATCCAGTCAAGGGTCACATGCTACGCTTAGTTATTTATGCTGTTACTATGTTGTTGAACACACATAATAAATTCTTCAGCCCAGTCTCTTTGAATACAAAGACTATCCCTGCTTTTTCTTTCATGAAATTAATACTTTTGAAGAGTTCAGGCCAATTATGTTGTAGAATGTCCTTTTATTTGGATTTGTAGGATTGTTTCCTCATGATTAGACTTAGGTTAAACATTTTCGGCAGAACGCTAAATAGTTTGTGTTGGGTCTTCAGTGCTTCATCCAAAGCAGGAAGTACATGATGTTGGTCTGTTCCATATTAATGTTAATGTTTGATCTCTTGGTTATGGTTGGTGTCCACCAGGTATCTTTAACATAAAAAAGTATCTTTCTCCTTTCAAACAGTAAGTACTCTATGGCCTGATGTTTTGACATTGTGTGAATATCTTGTTGTACAATAATCTTTTACCCAGTGACTACAGAATATGCTGATAATGGTAGCTTTTCTAATTTGGCATTTCTACATTTTTTAGGTGACATTCTTCTCTAAAGAAAAGCTTTTTCTTCTCCAGAAAGGAAAAGGGAAATTATAACAATTAAAAATGATTTTTTGGACTATCACCATGGGCTCATAGATTTTTGTTTTCTTTCTTTTTTTCTTTGTTTTTAACGCCTATTTATTTTTGAAGGAGAGAGAGGTAGAACATGAGTGGGGGAAGTGCAGAGAGAGAGGGAGACACAGAATCGGAAGCAGGCTCCAGGCTCTGAGCTGTCAGCACAGAGCCCAATGTGGGGCTCGAACCCACGAACCGTGAGATCATGACCCGAGCTGAAGTCGGACACCCAACCGACTGAGCCACCCATGTGCCCCTAGATTTTTGTTTTCTATTCAATGTAATCCATTATTTTAACCATTCATTTTGAGGCTCACATCACACAGTCCCATACTTGGTCAGTGGGCACCAATTCAAAATGCCTCCTATGTTCTCTTGATATTTCCCCATCCGTTTTGAGCACTGCCTTACTTTCTGTGACTTATTATTTTTCCAGTATAAACAATGAAGATAATAATAATTGCGTGTGCATGTGTGTACTCCATAATAACTTTGGCCTTTCTCTGCTCCAGACCTAGAATCAACCATTTCTCCAAGGTGAACCAGGTTCTTTTTAATCAGAAATAGCACTTAGAAAACAAGATCTGGGCACTAGTTGTGCTTACTTCTACTACTGCTGTCATTTTATTTTTGAATAAAATCTTAACATGATAACAAAATAAAAAAATAAATAATCTTTAAGGCATACTCCAAAAACCTTATTCTCTTCCCTATTCCTTTTGTCTTTTTGTGCCCATACTTCAGTAAGTAGCCATCTTTATTTTCTCATTTATTCTTCCTGTGTTTCTTTATACAGTAAGCAGCAGTTATAGTATGTATGTGTGTGTAAACATATGTATATGTATATGCATACAAAAGGTAGTATGCTATCTATATTTTTTCACTTACCAATATATCCTAGAAAGCATTAGTTATCAAATCATAAGAATATTTGGCATTCTTTTTTTATAACTGCATAGTACCCGACTGAATGGATATAACATAGTTTATCCAATTTCCTCTGAATAAATACTGATTTCTATTATTGTACTATTATAAATAATGTGGAAACAATAATTTTGTGTATCTTCAGAGAAAATAGAATGCTGGATCAAGCCTGACTTTCCTTATGTATGTATTCTGTATAACATTACCTAATTCTCTGATTCCTTATGGGTTGCACCATTTTGTACTCCTAGCAATCTGAGTGCCTACTTCCCTATGGCCTGGACAACAAACTGTGTAGCAAGCTTCTGAATATTTGACAATTTTTTGGGGGGAGAAGCGGACTCATTAATTTTATAGTCTGAAATTATTTAAGTAATTTGTTGTAGTTGAACTACCATGAATACTTAAAACATCCACATTGAAACTTGACTGCCTAATAACTAAGATTTTATATCTACATTATCATTTTTTGTTTTTTTAGAAATTATGGTTTCTAAAAAAATGGGAGAGTACAATCAGAAATCGGAGTTTTAGGGGGGCCTGGTTGGCTCAGTCAGTTAGCAGCTGACTCTTGATTTCAGCTGAGGTCATGATCCCAGGGTCATGGGATTGAGTCCTCAGTCAGGCTCCATGAGGAATGTGGAACCTGCTTGAGTGCTTGAGATTCTCATTCTCCCTCTCTCTCTCTCTCTCTCTCTCTCTCTCCCCTCCCCCTCCCTCTCTGTTCCTCTCCCTGGCTTGCATGTGCTCTTTCTCTCAAATAAGAAAAAAATAAATTAAAAAAAAGAATTAGGAATTTTAAAACTGTGCTTTCATGAAGGTCATTTATCCTTAGATGATGACACTACTCCCATACTTGTTACTTCAGAGGTAAAGTGAATACTGGAAAATTCTACTCATTCATGCAAAGCAAAAGTAATACATTAACCATTTTGATAAAAGCATGAATAATTTACTCATGCATTGCTTAAGCTAAGTAAATAGAGCACACAGTGATTTAAATCACTGATATAACTTGATAGTCTGGAATTCATTTCCACATTATTCCTCTAGTAGGAACTCTAAGGACAACAATCACAACCATGGTAGTGACAGCAAATAGCACTTACTGTGTCAGTCCCTGTTCTAAGCATTCCACAAATGTTATCTCATTTAACTCTTACCACAACCTTAGCAAGTAGGTACCATTATTTCCATTATACTGATGAGAAAACAGATAATGACATCAGTAAATGGTGATCATAAATTCTAATCCAGATACCTGATTCCAGAGCTTGGACTCAACTATTTTATTATAGAACTTCTAGTGTTTCATTACAGTATACTAAAGAGAAAAGCTCAAGTACTTAAAATAGTTTAACGGTGATAAATAAAAATGTTTTTTTTAAGTACATTTTTAACTGAATACATTTTGAATAGGAACAAGTATTCTAAAATTAAATCAAGGAAAATAAATTAGCAACCAAACCTAAGCTATTAATTCACGATTCATGCAAATTTTGCTAATAGTCACATGAAATGTAAATGCAATTCACACATTTTTTGTAGCTGATGAAATCAACAACGAGTACTCTCAATTTCACAGGTACTCTGGCCATGGTTCCTTGTTGAAGCATCATAACTAACAACCACTGACTTACCTCATCTGGGAAAAGATGCAACCTCTGCATCAGAGTTCTTCTGTGAAGGTTTTTTGGCAGCATGCCATAAATAGCTAGTTTCACAATCTGAAAAACAGACATATATAGGATTAAGTAAGAAAAATCTGACATTTACAGATAGTGATGAAAACAAGTGGGCTCAGACTCAAGTGAAATGAAAGGAATTGAGACCTAAGTAGACATGTGGCAGCAACAGCAAAAGAATCATCATTTTGTACATTACTATTTTCTTTAGGCTCTATTTGACTTAATTTATTTTAAAGGAAGAGCACAAAACGAGATTATTTTTAATCTCCTATGTGCCAATTATAGCTAGAATAAGAAAAAAAGCTTGTACAAGCTTTCTCTAAGATTACACAAAAACCTATGACTCAAATAATCTGTTACATACTGAATTGAGCAGAACCCAGGGAGGCCTTACTCCTGTTTTCTCCAGGTAGGTGATCAGGAAGTTTCCAATTCGTAAAGTTAGCCTGACCCTACAGTTATGAGACTGACTCTAAGTCACAAATCCACAACAATGGTAAGGTTATCATTCACTGAAAAATTACTGTGTATGGTGGTTAGTTGCATTATATGTTATCTTGTTTAGGATGCTGAGTCTCATTCCACAGGTGAGGAAACAGATTTAGTGAGGTTAAAGAACTCCCCCAACTTCATATATCTAGTAAGTGGCAGTGCTGGAATTCAAACCAGGCAGTCTTACTTCCAGAATAGACACATGGTACGAGCAATCACATCTATAATGTGTTTCTCTCTGTAACTTCTCAAGAAGACAAAAAATCCTTTCTCTCTACCATACCCATTTTCAAGATGGCAAACTAACCTTTCCATGATTTACATTTCCCCTTTTAAGATTATCCTCATTGTTGGTCTGAATGTGATTTGATGTGTGCTTTGTCAAGAGAAGGCCACAGAGTGTCATTCTGTGTTCCATAACCTCCTGGGGGCCTGCTAGTATATAGGACATACAAATATACTGCAAGGTCCTCATAAAACTGCTGATAGGGACATCTGAAGGGTTGCATCAATTTTTACCATCTGTGCTCATATTCCAAGGATATAATTTGACACTTATTAAAGTTAATTCACTAAATTAGACATGATAGAACAGGGTTGTCCTATAAGAGGATTTCCTATTCCTTTAATTTTCTCATCAAATCAGACCACAAAACCTAACTACATACAAAAGTTAGTGGTATCTCTTAATACATTTTCCAATTTAGTGCTGTTAATACTCTATGTTCTGGAGATTTTAATAGAGATTTACATTGTTAAAATTAAAAGCAATAAAAAATTCAGTTACTCAGTCACACAAGCCACATTTCAAGTGGTCAACTGCCACATGCACCTAGTGGTTACCATATTTATCAGTACAGACAGAAGAACATTTCCATCATGACAGAAATTTCTATTAGCACTGATCTAGATATTAGTCTTTACAATTTTAAATAAAACAAATTAATGTTTATTTATTTTTGAGGTGGGGGGAGGGGGCAGAGAAAGAGGGAAACACGGAATCCAAAGCAGCTCCAGGCTCTGAACTGTCAGCACAGAGCTCAACGTGGGGCTTGAACTCATGAACTGTGAGATCACGACCTGAGCCAAAGTCAGATGCTTAACCAACTGAGCCACCTGGGCACCCCTAAGATTTTTAATTTTTAAAAGTCTTGAACAGAAACTGACAATATTAATATTACACAGCACCTTATCTGGACAAGCCAGCCATTATATCCTCTGAATATCATCTTAGCAGCAATTTTTATCATTTTGGTAGGGTTACATGCCATTTAGGTTTCATGTTCTTAACAAAATTTAGCTGTAGTCACTTGAACTAACAAGTTGGTTTTTAAAAAACTTGCCCTAGTAAAAAAATGCACGGTAACACCCAAATTAGGGACAGCCACAAAGTGTAGAAAGGTTAAAAGCTGACAGGGGAGAGAAAAAGACATACAAACAATATACTCCCCCAAATAATAACACAACATGTGCCTGCAGTCAATCAATTATAGCTGTACAGACTTATGTATAAGTTCTAAGGAATTCAAAAAGTGAGAAAGACAGAGTAAAAGTGAGGTTAATAAATACTCAAGACCTTCCACATACAACCTGTAAACTAGGGCATATGCCATTTGTTTTACTCAAAATAACTTTACTAACTACAGGAGGGGTGAAAAACAAGAAAGGAACCATGTTGGAAAACAATACAAGGACAAAAACTCTTAAACTATAACTATGGTAGGGATAAGGAAAAGCTCAATCAACACATTTATTTGAGTTTATAATTAATGACATATATGATTATAATATTTTGAAATACTTAATTTTTTTAATGTTTATTCATTTTTAAAAGATAGAGACAGAGCACAAGCAGGGATGGGGTAGAGAGAGAGGGGGACACAAAATCTGAAGCAGACTCCAGGCCCTGAGCTGTCAGCACAGAGCCCAACAGAGGGCTCGAACTCATGAACCATGAGATCATGACCTGAGCCGAAGTCAGACACTCGACAGACTGAGCCACCCAGGCGCCCCAATATTTTGAAATATTTAATAACCTACTAATAACTATTTAAGTGTACTATTTAATGTATTTTACAAATAATATTCCAGGGCTGTACTAATAATCAGAAGGACGCATTATGAAACAAACTCTCTTACAAGCCCATATACCAAGTACTGATTAGCAAATTATGTCTGCTGGCAGAAGACCTACTGTTCCAGGCAGACACTTAAGTATCTGATTTGGAAGTAAAATAACTGCCCTCTTCCTTAGCAAGTTGTTCCTTTTCAAAACACAAAGTTAAAATTAATACTTAAAAAAAGAATTAACATAATTTAAATGAGGTAATAATTCAAATGGATTTAATTCTGAACTATTTTCCAGGACTTCATCAAACATTTTGTAATGTATTTTAATATTTGTCTACAAAACATAAGTTGGAACAATTTCTACAAATGGTATCAAATGCCAAATTCTTATAAAAAAGTAGGACTCTACTGCCTCCTACTGTACAGTGAGCATGCCAGAATAAGAAAGAAACTTACATTTTAAAAATATTTATTAAATAGTAAAACTACAATTTATTGTAGCACTTACAGTACACACTATCAGCAGCCCTTACAAGTTTTTAATATCATATATACAATCCATATAGTCAAAATAGGATATTTTATTGATCTGTAATAGCCCCAAAACACATCTTGAAATAGAACATTAAATTTCTTAAGCAATCTCTGAGCATAGTTTTGTAAAATACGCATAAATGATAAGTAAAATGTCCCCCTTTCCCTCACCCCCAAGAAAATTGTAGGCAGTATTACACCAAACAAATGGTTGCATCCTAACAATACGTATTTATTTTTATTCGCTATTATAGGGAAATACAAAAGAATGTCTTCACGGCACACTTTGTTCATTTATAAATGTATTTAGGTAAAAAGCTAAAACAGTTCCTAATGAGGAAAATGTTATCTATCTTATGTGTATATTTCAAAGACTGGGTTGTGAAGTGGAAAGGAAGGAAATATAAAATTGTGAAATGGCAACAGGAGACTTTGCTTCTAGCAATACTGAAAGGTAATATTTAGGTTAAAACTTTCTCCTAGTATATTACTCAAATAATAAGTAAATGTTAATGAAGTTAATAATATGTTTTTAAAGATCTTTTCTAAAGCATGGAAACAACTGGAGGCCAGAAGTGGGACAAAGTACTACCAAAAAAAAAAAAAAAAAAAAAGAGTCCTAAGGCTGGCATTTGCCCAGAGGGCATCAGCTTAGTGCAGGGCTTGGTTTCAAAGGACTACCTCTTTTTGGTCAGGAAGTAGGATCAAAGACTTCCTCATAAACCTAGGTTTTCAACAGAAAGCCAACATCCAGGGTGTACAGTGGAGAAATTAAAAAATTCAAATCTTTCCTGATAGGAAACAGATAACTATGAGCCTTACTGCACAAGGCTTCAAGGCCTAAAATTCACCCTTGGGATCAAAACCCAGAAGTCTAGAGTATAGCCTAAACAGGTCTTAGGTTGGTATAGCTTCATGCACCTGCCAGAAGCTAAGTCAATCTTTTGTGAATAAATCCACTTTGAAGACACAGGTCTCAAAGAATTCTCAGTGATGAAGTTTCAAGGTACATGAGTTTATCAAGTGTCCTGAGCAGAAACAATAAATTGCAAAGCCACGAAGAACACAAATATTAGAATCAGATATAAACACTAAGAATTAGGTTTACAATGCTTAAAAAATATAAGGAACCAAAGTATGACAAAGAAACAGAAAGACTGTCATAACTGACCAGCAAACTTGAAAAAGAAACAAGTAGTAAAACTTCACGGGAAAAAAAAAATTCAAATTAGAAACTCACTAAAAGGGGGTGGGTGGTTGGGTGGCTCAGTCAGTTAGACAGCCAACTCTTGATTTTGGCTCAAGTCATGATCTCATGGTTTGTGAGATCGAGCCCCACCCACGTTGAGCTCTGCATTGACAGTGTGGAGCCTGCTTGGGATTCTCTCTCTCCCTCTCTCTCTGTGCCCCTCCCCTGCCCACATGCTCTCTCCCTCTCTCAAAATAAATAAACATTAAAAAAAAAAAAAAACCTCAATAAAAGGGTTGATTAGATTAGATATAGGTAAAAAAGATAATTAGAGAAAGTAGAACATTAAGAAATTATTGACAAGGGGCGCCTAGGTGGCTCAGTCTGTTAAGTGTCCGACTTTGGCTCAGGTCATGATCTCACAGTTCGTGGGTTACAGCCTTGCATCAGGGTCTGTGCTGACAGCTCAGAGCCTGGAGCTGCTTCGGATTCTGTGTCTGCCTCTCTCTCTGCCCCTCCCCTGCTTGTGCTGTCTCAAAAAATAAATAAATGTTAAAAAAATTAAAAAGAAATTATTGACAATGCAGCACAATGTCAGACAGGGAGACATAAAATATGGAAGAGAGCTAATGATTCATGTACAATGAGACAGTCAACTGCAAATGTAATCAGATTTCCAAAGGGAAAGAACAGATAGAGAATAAAGGGAATAAGAGAACACATAAGAGCTGACAAATTTTCAGCACTGAAGATGCCAGTCCTTGAGCAAAATAAGTAAGACTTGAAAAGAAACAGGAAAACTAAAATCAAAGGAAAGATCTCAGAAGTATCCCCCCACCCCTGCAAAAGAGACAGTATACATACAAAGAAACAGTTCAACTGACATCTAACATATCAATAGCAATAACAGAAGCTAAAATCTGCTTGTACAGTAGCTTCAAACAGGTGAGAGAGAAAAATGGTTATCCTAGAATTGCATATACGAAATAAGCAAAACTATCTTTCAAGAAGAAAGCAAAAATAAAGACAGTTTCAGACAAAAATAAAAAGTTTATTATTAAAAGAATGTTATGATAGGAATGTCAAAAGAAGTATTTCAAGAAGGAAATTAATCCCAAAGGAAGACTGTTATGGGAAAAGGATTTGTAAGCAAAGAAAATAATAAAAAATCAGTTAACTATATAAAACAGTAACAAGAATGTTGAATTGGAAGGATTTTAAAAACTGTTGACTGTGTGAGGGACAGTAGGTGTTAAAAATCATCTAAGGACCTTGTTTTGATCTGGAAGAAAGTAAAGATTGATTACTCTTAGACTTCTAATAAATAAACTCAATCAATCCAGAAGAAGGCAAGAAAGAAGGAGAGGAAAAAATTAAATAAAATCTCCTTTCTTGCCTTCTTTCGGATTGAGTTTATTTATTAGAAGTGTAAGATTAATCAATTATCTTTACTTTCCTCCAGATCAAAACAAGGTCCTTAGAAAATTTTTGTGGTTTATACATACAATGGAATACTACTTGGCAAGCAATGAGAGAGAATGAAATTTTGCCATTTGCAACAATGTGGATGTAAGTGGAGAGTATTATGCTAAGTGAAATAAGTCAGAGAAAGATATCATATGTTTTCACTCATATATGGAACTTGAGAAACTTAATAGAAGACCATGGGGGAAAGGAAGGGGAAAAAATAGTTCCAAACGGAGAGGGATGCAAACCATAAGAGACTCTAAATACAAAGAACAAACTGAGGATTGATGGGGGGGGGGGGGGGGGGGAGAGGGGAAAACGGGTGTGATGGGTATTGAGGAGGGCACTTGTTGGGATGAGTACTGGGTATTGTATGTAAGCATAGGAAGCTTAGGAATCTACCCCGAAGCCAAGAGCCACTGTATATACTATATATTAGCTAACTTGACAATAAATTATGTTTAAAAAAATCATATAAAGTGCATAGTTCTATGCTTAGGATGTTAATGATCAATAAATATGACCTCTGTGACAGAAAAATAAATAAGTAAGTAAATAAATAAACAAACAAACAAACAAACAAATAGATTTAAAGTAGAATGATTTATTGGGCAAACACTATCAAAAGAAGGCTGATATAGTTTACTAAAAAAACAAAAAGACCTCGAGATAAAAAGTATAATTGGAGACAAAAATGGCTGGTAGATACCCTGATTAATTCTTAGGAAGAATGTAATTCCAAACTTAAATTCATCTAACACTAAATCTTCAAAACATACAAAGCAAAAACTGACAGAAATACAGAGGAAAAATAAACCCACAATTGAGTTCGTAACAGAACTCTTTCAGGTAATCAATAAATCAAACCAAAAAAAAGTCAGTAAGACTTTTTTTGATTGGAATGTACTTTGCATTTTTGATATAATGGATGTATAATCATACATAGATATATACATCTCTCTCTCCAAGACATTTTCAGCAAACATATTCTAGATAATCACGCAAGTATCAAGTAATTAAAAAGAAAAGCAACAAAACTGGCTAAATGCAAAACATAGTAAACAGTAATTAGAAAACATATAGAATTGAATGATAATGAAATAATGCTTATCAAAACTTGTGTGATACAGTTAAAGTGCAGAATTTATAGCCTTGAATGAAGCTACATTAGAAGAGGAGCTAGACTGGAAAAACAGTTCCTGAACCAGTCTTCCCACAGAAGATTAATAAAAAATACAATAAACTTACTGCTACTGGATCCTTCTGGTGAAGTTGAGCAGCTGTTACTTGTCTAAATCCACCTGGATAGCTGTTAAAGGAAGCAAAGACATTAAAACTGGGAGTAGGCTATGATATACTATTTCTTGAAATGAATATGGTTTTATAATATGAAAACTGTTTTTATTATGAAGCTATTCTTGTTTCTGGGAACTATGATGTTCATTAGTGTCTTAAAAATTAAGTAGTAACCTATGCTATTCGAAATACTATTCTTTTTAAGTGGTCAACTGTCTTCATTTCATAAAAATCGCACATCTTGGAAAATTCTTAGCATAACTATTGTTTTCATTTATTCTGAAGTAGTTGTTCATGCTTGAATTTAAGAAAGAAAAAGCAGTGAGCCAATATGCTTCACATTCCCTGCCATATCAGAATGTCTATATAACCTAGGGGTCGGGTTTGGGGAAAACAGGGGTAGCCACTTTGGGTCTAAGTCCAGTTCATACTCAAAACAGGGAATGATCCTGTTTCCTGTTAATAGTTGGTAAAAGACCACCAAGAGTTATATGTTGGTCCTAAGTGATACAATACTGTGTTCATATCAAATTTATACATAAAATAGATAAATCGGAGATTTAAAATACATATAAATATTTGGGATAGTATTGATGGCAGCTTAGTAACTTGCATGCCCCAGATCCCAGTCTGGAATCTAGGTTTGTCAGTGGCTACCAGTATAATGGTAGGTAACTTGCTTTTCTTCTTTATTAGATTTTACTCATATGAGAAAATGTTTGTGAAAGTGCTTAAGAAATTTAAAACAAAAACAATATACAGATGTAAGGTTTCATTATGTTGAATGGATAAAGCCTAAATGATTTTTGAGGAAGGGGAAAAGAAAACATAAACTCAGTGGACTCTGCAAGAAGTTAAAGATTACCTAAATGTAATTCCTTTCATAAGTTTCAATCAGACTTAAAAACATTTGAAAGAACCACATTTCAGGAATAAAATTTAAAAAAGCAGATTTAGAAATTTGCTGAGAAAGATGGATAATATTCAAAGTGATACTTTCATTTGTTTCAAGGGATTTCAGTTTCAGAAAAAGAAATACCTGTCTAGACTTCAATTCCTGTATTCTTTCTCTCTGTGGAAAAAAAGTACTTTACAACTTCTACGCTAAAGATCACCTTTCTGTTTTTAACATTGGGATGCCAAGTTCTAAAGTATAATACCATTTACATTTTATTTCATGAGTTTGGACTTTATTCTGAAGAATCTGGAAAGGTGGCATAAAATTCTGAGTAGAGGAATGATTTGAATAATGTAATAAATACTCAGTTGATTTTTACTGGTGACAAAGTAACTACACTTCTTCCTCCAGTGTGGGATAGCCTAAATGGAAGAGAAGAAACTTTGTTTAACATGTTCATCATTTTTTTTTTCAATGCAGATTAATTCAGTAAATACTTACTGTGTGCCTACTGTGCTGGGTGCTGGGGATATGTAGACAAATATGACAGTATCCCGTCCACAAAAAAATGACTACGTGAATTCTACTGAGGCATCTAACAGTAAGCTATATTTCTAATCCTACCAATACATTTATATGACTGAACAGTTAGATGTCAAAGTTCAGGGTGCACACATGCATATCTCACCCGACCTCCAAAATAATGAGAAGTGAATGTTTATAAAATATTTGGACAAGAAAACATTTTCTGAGACTAGAAAACATAGAACAAATTATAAGGGAAAAGAGAGATTTAATTACATAAAAGTTAAATAACCATACAACAAAGGACATCATAAAGAAAATTTGTAAAAAGTAAACTGTATAATAGTGGACTAATATTCTTAATAGATAAAATGTTCAGAGAACACGCTAAGGAAAGCATTGGTACCTTATAATAATGCAAATGTAAACAATCAAATGTCCATCAAAGTGGCACAATCTTATTATTAAATCATTATTAATGATGTGCTGTGGCAGCAGTTTTATCAAACCAGGCATTCTTATGCACTACTAGTACAAAATTAAAGTGATGTTTGGAAATACCTATTAAAAGATCAATTATCATCCCTTTGATCTTGAAATTCATTACATTTCCAGTTTTATTTTAAATTATCCTATATGTTGAAAAAGCCTCATGTATAAAGATGTTTTTCAGCTCTTTATGAAACTAAAAATTTTAATTAAAAAAAGGACATTATGTATGCAAATCATATTCTGTATTACTACACAGTGACAAACTATTTATAAAAAGGCTTTCTGATAATTTTATAGAAAGTGAAAAAAAGATGTAAACTTGTATATGTGTTAAAATGTTTAGTCCACAGGATGAAAAATGATTTTTAGTTCCTTCTTTAAACTTTTCTGCATTTCCTAAAATTATCATATATTAAAATTTTTATAACTAGAAAGTTAAAATTTGAATATATAATGTAATAATGTTCTGAGCATAAAAAAAGTGGTACATCCAGTGAAATGAAGTAACAAAGTAAGTGAAGAGTCAACAGAAACTGAGAAACAAAACAGTTATTTACCATACGGGGTTGAGACAATAGGGAAGGGATTCAAGAAGAGGTTGAATGAGCCAGGTTTTAATGGATAAATATGAGTTCTTGAGAAACACTCCTGTGAAGGACAATAACACACGCAAAGGCAGAAAGGCAAGAAATGGCAATATGTTGGCTAAAATGAAGGATTCTGAAGCAGTAGTGGTAATCGGGTACCGATAATGTACAAGTTTAGAGTTCAACCCTAGATAAGACAGCTCTACTGAAGGGGACACTACCAGCAGAGGGTATGGTATCCTAGCTGTTCGCTATTAGTTGTGCTATTATTTTCCACACATATTACTGCTACAGTAATTATTACAGCATTTTGTGCCAATACTCCCCCCTTTATGCTTTTATCGCATTATGTTACCCTGACTTTTCATATTTCTTCCCCTGTTACCTCTAAATTTTATAGAATTTGGTTTATCTGTACAGATTTCCTAATAGCAGAAAATACTGAAGCTGGATGTGAATTTATTTTGGTTATGTTAAATAACAATTTCATGAATAAGTTTAAGGAGAATGGGCAAAGTCTGGCTAATGGAAGCAAAAAAGTTATTCTGAGTGGGTCACTTGGGTGGCTCAGTTGGTTAAGCGTCCAACTTTGACTCAGGGCAGGATCTCATGGTTTGCAAGTTCAAGTCCCACTGTCTGCTGTCAGCAAAGAGCCCACTTTGGATCCTCTGTCTTCCTTTCTCTCTGCTCCTCCTCTGCTTGTAGGTGCTCTCTTTCTCTCTCTCAAAAATAAACATTTAAAAAAAATAAAATAAGGTCTTTAAAAAAAAAAAAGTTATTCCTAGCATTGCCTAAGACCCACTTAGGCAAGAGATGAAAAGAAACAGATGGAGACATTAAATTCTGCTTGTCTAAGATGAAGGTGCAATTGGAAATAAACAATTTTAATCAAGAATGAAAGTTCAACGTTTCTAACCGTATCTTGCATGACAGTATAGGAGGCATTTAATTAAATTTGTATATGACCTGAAGCAGAGGGCTTAACACATTACATGACACAATCAAGATCTCAAAAGATTTTAAAAGGCTGGAGGTAAAATTTAACTTAAGGTATTGTAGTTGGGTTAACATGGGTTAAAACATGGTTAAACAGCAGCATGTTTAAGAAAGACTTGGGAGTTTGGGCTGATAGTGAACTCCGTGTACCACCCAATAAAGGATTATAAAACTGAAAGATGGACGACTCCCATTATACTAGGAAGCCATCAGAACATAGCCAGGTGAGTGTATTTAGTTAAGAAAGACACTAGAGAGTGACCAAGATATAAGGGGATAGTCAAAGGGACACCATATAAAGAACTCTGAAATAACTACAGATGTTTAGCTTAGGGAAAAGACAAATCAAGGGGCTCTTATTGATTCCTATCTCAAAATGATCTGAAGGATGTCATGTGGAGAGATATGATTATTTTACACTGTCCAAAGAGGAGAACTAAGACTAATATGAAAGCTAAAGAAAAACAGATTATGATTCAACAGCATAAAGATCTTTCTAAAATTTAAACCATTTCAAAGATGGAATGAATGGGCTGCCTTACAAGCCATGAGATCACTATTATTCAAACACAGGCAGAGAGACCTGGACGTTGAGAGGTATGTTGTGGAGATTTTAGGTATCTTCCAAACTTGGGATTTTGTTCACCATTCCTTAAACATCTCATGTATTTTCAGAAGTTTAAGATAGTTCAAGAAACAACAGTGACATGAATTACAGGAAACAGAAATAAATGAGAAGATTGATTTAAAAATGAGAATAATCTAGATCAGAGAGGTTATGTGAAAAGCTTCTAGAAAAAACAAATACTGTTAATAATAACTAGTATTTGGTGTAGTTCTGTGGGTTATTTTTGGTTGAGTAAATTATATACGCAGCATGTGCAAAATTAGTATTTCCTTAAATGCCAATTTTTGAAAATAGCTTTTTCTTTTAAGTAAGATCAATTATTCTTTTCTGTTTTTTTTTTTTTAAAGGATGGTTACTTATTTATTATGTTTTTTGTGGAACTTGAACTCATAACCCCAAGATCAAGAGTTGCATGCTCTTTCAACTGAGCCAGCCAGGTACCCATAGTAAGATCAATAGTATTTTTTTTTTTTTTAATGTTTATTTATTTTTGAGAGAGAGACAGTGAGAGCCAGGGAGGGGCAGAGAGAGAGAGAGGGAGACACAGAATCCGAAACAGGCTCCAGGCTTCGAGCTGTCAGCACAGAGCCCGATGTGGCGCCCGAACCCAGGAAGTACAAGATCATGACCTGAGCCAAAGCTGGATGCTCAACTGGCTGAGCCAACCAGGCACCCCAATAGTATTTTTAAAGTAATATATTTCAACTGCCTATATTCTTTGACAATGGCAGTATCATTTTTTTTTTTTATCTGAGTAGTTGATACTTGATGTTACATTAGTTTTAGGTGTACAACTTAGTGATTCAACAACTCTCTATTATGCTATGCTCACCACAAGTGTAGCTACCTTCTGTCATCATACAAGGCTATTGTAACACCAGTGAGTATAGTCCCTATGCTGTACCTTTTATCCCTGTGACTTATTCATTCCATAACTGAAAGCCTGTATCTCCCACTCCCTTTCACCCTCCCTTCCACTCTTACCCTCTTTGGCAACCATCAATCTGTTCTCTGTATTTATAGGTCTGATTCTGCTTTTTTGTGTGTTCATTTGGTTTTTTAGATTCCACACATAAGTGAAAGCATATGGTATTTGTCTTTCTCTGACACATTTCACTTTGCGCTATATATTCTAGGTCCATCCATGTTGTTGCAAATGGCCAGACTGCATCCTTTTTATGGCTGAGTAATATTCCAGTGCACATGCACACATGTACATCATTATCCATTCATGTATCAATGGACACGTGGGTTGCTTCTCTATCCTGGCTATTATAAATAATGCCACAATAAACATAGAGGTATATGTATCTTTACAAATTAGTATTTTTGTTTTCTTTGGGTAATAACCTAGTAGTGAAACTACTGGATCATATGGTATTTCTATTTTTAATTTTTTGAGGAACCTCCACACTGTTTTCCACAGTGGCCATACCAATTTACATTCCCGCCAACAGTGCATGAAGGTTCGTTTTTCTCCACATTCTTACCAACACTTATTATTTACTGTCTTAGTGGCCACACTGACAGATGTTAAGGTGATAGCTCATTGTGGTTTTGATTTGCACTTCCCTGATGGTTAGATATGTTGAGCATTTTTTCATATGTCTGTTGGACAATGGCGTTATCTTACCCAGTATGTGAGGAGTACACTTTTTGTTCCCATTTATTTCCAGAAAATGCAATGTGCCTTGTGTTCATTATGACAACATGATCCCCACAGTCACCTAGATTTAAAAAGAACAAAGAAGAAAAGATTTTATATGAAAGTCACGATTTTAAGAAAAAGTGGTCTTGGTTATTTATAAAGCTTTTCAAAGTCTAAACAACACATTAAAAAACATAAAGCAAGTCACAGTGCAACATCAAAATCCTTGAACAGGATTTTGCTATTCTGTTCCTCTTTTACATAACATCTAAGTATAGAAAGAGTGAAAGAGTTGGCCAGACATTTGGAAAATCTCAACACTGGAAGATAAAAGAGGATATTATTAAAGATGCCAATAACAACAACACATCTTTTAAAGGCAAACTAATGTTATTCCTATGGTCTTTTCCCGTTAATATTTACACTTTGCTAAAATGTTTATATTAACATACCTTTAAATGTCTAATATAAACTTCCCCTTAAAAATAGAAGAGAAAATGAAAACAATACGCATATAGATGTAAAAAAGGTATGTTTTACCAATAGGCAAATTGAAAACAAATGTAAAATGTCACAATTGATTTTTCTCCTTAAATTCAGAGAACAATAGAGTATTATGATCTTATGCTTAACTACTAACCCAAGGCTTTTTCCAACCACATTTAACTAGCTACATTTAAACTGCCACTTTCAACTATGACAACATGCATATTTGATATGCCAGATGACCTGAAAATTAAAATATATGTATTAGATTAATTTTCCATAAAATTAATAAAAAAAAACCCTAAAAAGTCAACATGCAGTTTTCCCATGAGTCATGATACTTCACAAAATCAAATAACCAAAAACATTTTTTAAATGCCTATTCTACTAATATGAAAACTTAAAAAGATTTTAATTTATTTAAAAACACTGAAAAAATAAGTATAAATAAATACCGCATATGAAAACTAACAGTTACATTATAAGATAATGAGCTTTGAATTTCAATGACAGCATTTTAAGAGAGAAGTATATAGTCTACATGGAATGAGGGTAAAAGAAAGAGAAAAAAGCAGGTAGGTTTTCTTTATCACAGTGAAAGGGAATCAAGAGGTGTAAAGGAAAGCTTTACCTGGGAAGCTTTGCTGTCAGTGGGTTGAAAAGACAGTTTGACTGTATTTGGCAAATTGATCAAAGTTCCTAAAAGTAACCCACAATGGGCTAGTAAGGCAACTGGACAAATGAACCAGGAAAATAAATAAAGAGGGTGAGAAGATATCTATGTCATCTCAGAGAATGCTGAAGTTTCCTTAGTTTTCAACCAGACTTTTACAGTTGAAGACACTAACACCTGCTAAGATCAAGTGATTTGCCAAAGCTCACACACCATGTTATTTAATTCCCGGTTCAGGCTCTTTCCGTGACACTTAGGCTGAGGAAAAATGGAATCCTTAGCTTTACACAAGAGCTGAATTTATTTTTTAAATGTTATTTAAGCTTTAAATATGGAAAAACCGGGGCACCTACGTGGCTCAGTCAGTTAAGTGTCCCTTGATTTTGGCTCAGGTTATGATCTTATGTTTTGTGAGTTCGAGCCCCATATCGGGTTCATAGTGAAGAGCCTGCTTGGGGATTTTCTCCCTCTCTCTCTCTCTCTCTCTCTGCCCCTCCCCAACTCTCTCTATCTCTCTCTAAATACTTAAAACAAACAAACAAACAAACAAACAAAAAGCATCTTGAGCTATTCCAAACAAACCTACTGTCTTTGTAGAGATCAAAAGGATCTCTCAAAGGACATTCAAAAGAATATCACAGATCAGATGAAAATCATGTTCTTTCATCTGTAAGGTACGAACATCTAATCTGGGAAAAATTATTCTCCCTCAATAACATGCCTCTGGCATAAGTTATTGAGGGAGAATATATATTCTTAGAATATATTCTTAGAAAGACTTCTCTAACTCTAAATCAAACTAACCAGGAATTAAATATTTTTTAACTGCATTACATATTAAAACAAAAGCCAATATTGTTAAAGGCTGAAACCCTGAATATAGTACAATTATTTCTGTCTCAATTTCTACATACAATAGATTTCATTGTAAAGTTTTCATTAAACAATTATGCTTTATAATATGCAGCAAATGTATATAAATTAGAACTCTACTGCCTGATCAAGAGATATTCCAAGAGAAATTAATTTCTTTCAGATTAAAAAAACTAAAGTAATAAGTAATTTTTAGAAAAAGGAGTTGTGAGTGTATTTGTAAAAACTCTCACCTTAGATGTGTAACCTTGACTCCTTTTTATAATATTTGGTGTGTGTGTGCGCACATGTGTGCATGAGTGAATGAACGAATGAATGAATGAATGAATGAAATTAGGTGCCAAATAAATTCAGATAAATTCAATCAAAGTGGAAACTGAAAGTGTCATGTCAGGGAACTGAAGTTCTAATGATGAGTCACACTATCAGGGGTGCTTCTCAGTCCTACAGCTTCAGTGTTTTGGCTCATTTTCTCCCCTAAACCAGAACTCATATTTTTTCCTCAAAATTCCCTGAGAGGAAGAGATATAACATTCATTCTGGAGGCAGGAATATCAGTCACTAGTTGATCATGCACCCTTTTCTACTAGGTTCTGAGGACAGCTCCGAAATTCTTTTTAACATACCAACCCTAGGTTAAAGTTATTTGTCACCTTCGTACCTCAACACGTACCAACTCCCCAGGTAAGATATTCAAGGATACCTACAGTTTAGGCTCAAACTTTCTAGCCTTATTTACCAGTTCTTTCCCATCCCAAACCATACTACTTGCTATTCTCTGAAGCATTATCCCATTATTTCTGTTTAAAACACACACACATACATACAGAAGATCGTATACACAGATCCCCTGATCTTTCCTTTGTTCCTTCCAGTAGAAATACTCTCCTGATTTATCTCCACTTGCTAAATTTTATCCATAAAATTTAAGTTCCACATAAATATCAAGTTCCAAAATTAATACCAGTCCTTTCATAAAGCCTTTCCTAATACCAAACCCAACTTCCCTTGATTCCACAAGGATGCCTGAATTTCTCTTAAGATACCGATTTAACTCTATCTTGTCCTATCATTTGTACAATTTTACTTTCTCCACCTAAATTATAAGCTCCCTTCTGAAGACTCTTAATGTAGACCTCTTTTATAATGGGAATTACAAGTCACAATAAGTGTTAAAAAAAAATTCCTGGTGTTCACTTTAATGTAAATAGGGCTTGTTCTATCATGTCTGTTCGCATTCAATTCCTCTCTTAGATTTCATGGGAGATGCACTCGTAGTTCTTATCTTACAAATTGGACCAATCAAAACTGTCTGAGCTGCTCAGATTCCATAGGAGGATGGATTCAGATGGAGATATCTGGTAAGTTTGGTGGGAATCTCTTCCAAAATCTGCTTTGTAGTTCTTTTCCATTGATTAATAAATTAATCCACTTACTACTTACTCATGTCAGGTACTGTTCTTGATGCTGAGAATAGAGCAATGAATGCAACTGAAATCCCTGGTCATAATAAATCCTACATTCTAGTGCAATGAGCTAGACAATAAACAAGTAAACATACAATATGTCAGAGGCTGATAAATATATGGGGATAAAGAGCAATGCAGTGGAAGTATTATTAATTGATACAGGTTTTTGTGTTTTAGTTTCCCTGGGAGAAATGTCCAAAAGTGCAATTGTTGTATGGCAAGCTCATGTTTAGTTTTATAAGAAACTGCCATATTCTTTACCAGACTGGCTCTACCATTTTATACTCCTACAAACAATGTGTGAGCAATCCAGTTTCTTTGCATCATCACCAGCATTTGCCACTCTTTATTTTAGCTATTCTGACAGATATGCAGTGATGTCTCACTGTGGGTTTAATCTGTTTTTCCCTAATGGCTAATAATGTTGAATCATTTTATGTATTTATTTACCATCTGGTCATGATATTTTGCTCATTTTCTAATTAAGTGTTAGTTTGTTTCTTGTTGACTATATGGTTTGCAAATATTTCCCTTCAGTCTGTAGCTTGTCTTTTCATCCGCTCCATGTGTCAAATCCCTCTTTAAAAGCTCTTTGCTGTAGCTTACTGATTTTAAAACTGTATTTGATAGAGATGTCAGGTTCTGAGAAGGTGACTCAAAGGGGAAAGGGTCGAGCATCTTCTCCCTCCTTCAACTAGCACAGCACTGATTTTATATATTGTGTTTCCTTACAAGATTTGGTTTGAGAAATGTTTGAAAATAGCTATTTCAATTGAGTGATAAATAACAAAATTGGCTTTGGTCATTTTGTTTGTTTCCAACCTTGAAAGATAAATGTCCAAATGCCTTCTTCAGTGTTTTTTCCGGCATCCCTGAATTTGTGCATAGCTAATATAACAGAAGATCACATCAGTTACCACAAAATCTACTGAGTATAAAGACACTGTGATAGGAACAAGGTATGTTGTTCAAATTTATTGATAATATCTAAGTATTCACTTTTAAAGGAGTTAAGTATTCAAGATATGATCTAAAGCAAAACTCTCCTTCACTGCTTTGTACAATGATATTCTAGGAGTTGAAGAATAAATGTGCAATTAAGATTGCAAAATTAAAATGATGCAGTAATTTACATTTGAAATAAACTGACACTGAACTTAAAGAGTAAAAGAGAAAAATGTGTTAGCTTGGTAACTTTAAAAAGAGCATCCTAAACTTTCTTTTCCCTAACAAGTCTTTAAAAGATTAAATAAATAATATAAGGCAGAATGTTAGAGATTAGATCTAATCTTTGTTGAACTGCCTGGTGTGCTAGAGTTTATAACATTAACTTTAAGAACTGTGTGCAACTTCTGTTTCCTTTCATGTAGATCAGGAGTATTTTAGGAGAATCTAACAATAACTTTAGAAAATGCTAAAGGAAGGTTTGTCTCTGCTTCTTTTATTTATTTTTTAAATTAATTAATTTATTTAAAATGCTTGTTTATTTTGAGAGAGAGAGAGAGAGAGAGAACGCATGTAAGCAAGGGAGGGGCAGAGAGAAGGAGAGACAGAATCTTAAGCAGGCTCCGTGCTGTCAGCACACAGCCCAACATGGGACTCAATTTCACCAACCGTGAGATCATGACCTAAGCCAAAATCAAGAGTGGAACAGTTAACTGACTGAGCCACCCAGGTGCCCTTCTGCTTCTTTTAAACGTTCATACTGTCCTCAATTTATTAATCTGTGGGCAATGAAAAGAATGGAGTCCTCATGAAGAGTAAGTATAATCTAAAAATTACCATGTGCCCTTTCTTTTTATTATCAGTGACAAACATGTTCAAAGAGCTCCCAGGTCCCAAATTCAGAAGGGCAGCTCTGATTAGAAAGAGAAGGGAACTTTTCCTAGTTCTACATCATTTCCAGCTTGACTCAGACCACATTTTCCATAAAAAATAACCTTAAAAGTGGAAAGTTGGTTTTCTATAAAACTTCACAAAGTCTACTGGACCTGTAAAGTAGTTCAAATACAGTATACATTATGTTTGGATATATTACCAGCTAACTTTTATAGCTACTCCTGGATATATGAACATCATTTATAGTATTATTTATCTGGGAAATTGTATGTCAATTTTCAAACAAACATGTTTACAGTGATTGTGAGAACATAATACATGCTTGATAAATGCTTATTTAACAATGAATGTTAGAAATAAATTTACGACAGACACGTTTGTAAGCTGAAAATTGCTTGCAATTTAAGTTTTGACTTTAGTGACATCTTGTGGACATAAAAAGTCTTGCTGATATAAGTTACGTATTAAATTATATAGTGAAACAAAAATACAGCTCAGTCTTTAAAACGTTAATTTTTAATTTCATAGAAAAGCTATTCTCCTTTACTAGAAAAGGATGACATGATAGGTAGCTACCAAAGCTCTTTTGGTGTGCTAGCAAGTATTTTCATTAGTACTTAAGGAATACTTTTGCAATAATGACCCATTTATAGGAAAGCAGAACTTTAATTCAGTGAACAGATAAGTGCTATACTTTACGAAAGAAATTACATTACTACAAATTCTACTTTTTCCCAAATTTTGTATTGTTTGTATTTCTACAAAAATAACCTAAGGCGCCTGGGTGGTTCAGTCGGTTAAGCATCCAACTTCAGCTCAGGTTATGATCTCACGTATCGTGAGTTTGAGTCCCGCGACAGGCTCTGTGCTGACAGCTCAGAGCCTGGAAAGCCTGCTTTGGATTCTGTGTCTCCCTCTCTCTGCCCTTCCCCCACTCACTCTCTGTCTCTCAAAAATAAATAAATGTTAAAAAAAAAATTTTTTTTAAAGGGGCGCCTGGGTGGCTCAGTCGATTAAGTGTCCGACTTTGGCTCAGGTCATGATCTCACAGTCTGTGGGTTCAACCCCTGTCAGCTGTGCTGACAGCTCAGAGCCTGGAGCTGCTTCAGATTCTGGGTCTCCCTCTCTCTCTCCCCCTCCCTAGCTCACACTCCCACTGTCTCTCTCTGTCAAAAATAAATAAACTTAAAAAAAATTTTTTTTTAAATCAACCTAAAAGATCTTGTATATTACCTTGTTGATAACACTGCCAAGAAAATAAACAACTTAGCAGGAAAACATAGTTTAAGTGGCTAAGAATCACCACACTGATGTGGAATGGGTAATTTACTATCTGATGAAACAGGTGCCTGGGTTCTGGTCCAAATTCTATTATAATATAGCTGAGTGACAGGGAGAAAGTCATTTTATTCTTCTGATTTTAGTTCTCATGTATATCAATGAGGCAATTAAAATATCTAAAGTCCTAAGGAATTCATTCTATTACTTGGTAATTCTAAGACTATAACATTCTCCTTGTCTGCCAAAAACCACAGATATTGTTTGTAAGTTTATTTATTTATCTTGAGAGACAGAGACAGTGCTTGGTGAGTGGGGTGGGGGTGGGGGCGGTGTTGGGTAGGGTCAGAGAGGGAGAGAGAGAATCCCAAGCAGGCTCAGCACTTCCAGCACAGAACCTGACATGGGGCTCAAACACACAAACTGTGAGATCATGACCTGAGCCAAAACCAAGAGTCAGACACTCAACCGACTGAGCCACCCAGTGCCCCACAAAAACCCGAGATTTTTAAAGCAAACAGATTTATAATTAGTCAAGCGTAGGTCTGCTGACCAGTATTTTCCTTTCAAGGTGTGGTTGCTCCTCACTATTCATGTATTCTGTATTACAAATTTGCCTATTCTCTTAAAATTTATTGATAATGTCAAAACTTGCAGTGCTTTCCCAGTCATTTGCAGACATGTGCACGGCAGTGAAAAATCTGAGTAGCTTGATGCATAAGCTGAGGTCAAATATGGTAATGCACTGTCTTTTGTTTCGGCTCTTTTACTATAAACCAGTGTCCTTTTGTGGTCTATTTAGTGCTAGGTTTTTGGCATTATTGTGCTTTTTATAAGTGACTTTGCTGTTTAAAATATCCCTCGAGTCTGATGCTGAAGTGCTGTGTAGTATTCCTAAGTGCAAGAAGCCTGCAGTGTGTCTTACAGAGAAATCCTGTGTTAGATAAGCATCGTTCAGGCATGAGTTACTGTGTGGTTAGCCGTGAGTTCAATGCTAAAGAATGCAATATGTATATTAAACAAGCTGTCTTTAAACAGAAACACACATAAAACAAAGCTATTTATTGCCTGGCTGACAAATGAATGTTGTGACTAGAGGCTCACTGGAACCTAACCATATCTCTAAAGCAATGGTTCAGTGTTCGCTCTCTTTCAGCATTCATGGTGACTTTAAAGAACGTAACTACGGTGAATAATGAAAACTGACTGTGCTCATAAAACATTTTCTTAAAAGTGTCAGTCCACAAAACATTTTTGATAAGCATCTCTGAAGGACCAGATGTTGTACTAAGTGCTTGGAAAACTAACACTGACATGACAAAATCCTTACATTCATATTCCATACTTAAAGATTTCACAGGTTGTGAGCTGACTTTGAAATTTTCATTAAGTGAAGAAAAAGAGGGGCGCCTGAGTGGCTCAGTCAGTTGAGCGTCCGACTTCGGCTCAGGTCATGATCTCACTGTTCCTGAGTTCGAGCCTCGCATCAGGCTCTGTGCTGACAGCTTGTAGCCTGGAGCCTGCTTCGGATTCTGTCTCTTTCTCTCTCTCTCTCTCAAAAATAAATAAACATTAAAAAAATTTTTTTTAAAAGTGCAGAAAAAGATTAGAGCGGCAAGTATGAGAAATGGCGTAACTCATGAGTTCTTGCTTTTACCCAAATCAACCCATCTGCAGTACTTTCCCTGCTAGCTCCACAGGTCCAAAATCTAACTTAGCTAAATGCCAGAGCCCCGATTAAAAGTAATTTCTTCATTCTCAAAACTCGTATTCATGAATGCATATATTCACTCAAAAAGCATTTTATGTAGCCCAACTATGTGTCAAACACTATTCTAGACACTGGGCATATAGCTGTGAAAAATTTAGGCAAAGTTCCTATCCTCTTAGAACTTAGTGTGGTGGAGGTGTGGATAATACATATTTATATATGTCAGGTGATCAGAGGATGCTAATTAAAAAAAATTTTTTTTTAATGTTTATTTTTAGGAGAGAGAGTGTGAGCAAGGGGGTAGGGGGTGGGAAGTGGCAGGAGGGCAGAAAGACAGGAAGACACAGAATCTGAAGCAGGCTCCAGGCTCTGAGCTGTCAGCACAGAGCCCGATGTGGGGTTCGAACTCACGAACCATGAGATCATGACCTGAGGCGAAGTCAGATGCTTAACCAACTGAGCCACCCAGGTGCCCCTAAAGGCAAGGTAAAGTATAGAGTGAAAGGGTGAGATGACAGAGGAACTGGGGAAGGCCTCTCTCAGAATACAAATGAGCAGAAATCTGAAAGATGTGAAGAATTAAGCCATAAATCTGGAAAACCCCATCCAGGCAGAGGGGACAAAATATGAAAAGGCCCTAAGGCAAAAATGTGCTGACAGGCACATTAAGGAAAGAGCAGCAAGCCTTAGTGGATTACCCTAGGAGGTAGGAAGTAAACTCAGCAAGGTAAAAGGGACCACACCTTGTAGGTCCTTGTAGGGACTGGCAAATGTTGGCTTTTACTTTCTCATTTGGAAGAGACATCTGCAACTCATCTGTAGAGAAAAGACCTTATTGAGGCAAGAGTAGGAGCAGCGAGATCAGTGAGGAGGCTTTTGGAATAATCCCAACTAGAGAGCAAAGTGGTTTAAAATTACAGTAGAAGAGTTAATGAGAAGTAGCTAGATTTCAGATACATATATTTTTTCAGATATATACCCATATATATGAGTTGAACAAAGAGAAGTCACAAATGAAGCAAACACTTCTGACTAGCCCAACTAAAAGAATACAGATGCTGTTAACTAAGATGGGGAAATCAGAAGTAACAGGTTGGTTTTGGGTGGGGGAAATCAGGAAGTAGGACATCTCCGAGTTAAATACACATTAAAATGTTGCAGATGCCCACTGGACACCTAAGATTTATTGAGTAGAAATGTGGTTATGGGAGCCTGGAATACAGGGAAAAGGTAAAAAATGAAGATATGAATTTGGGAGCTTAGCCTAACAGAAAATATTTAGAGACCTGAACCTGAATGTGATTGCCTAAGGAATGTGAAGGGGTCCAAAGACCAGGCTGCAGGGCACTCCTATTTTTTTTTGTTAAGTTTATTTATTTATTTTGAGAGACAGAGAGAGAGTGAGCAAGGGAGGGGCAGAGAGACAGAGAGGGAGAGAGAATCTAGTTAGTAAGAGAACACATCCAAAAACAAGTAAAGAATGTGTTTAAGAAGAAAGTTCTTTATACGACAACTAGCCTGGACTCCTCAAAAGGTTAATGGCAGGAAAAAATAAAAGAGAAGGATTATTCTACATTTAAAAAGACTAAAGGAATATAACAATTAAAGGCAATAATACATAAAGCTTGGTTGGGTCCTGGTTTTAAAAAATATGCTTGAAACTACGAGGCAAATGTGAAAATGTACTGGACATTAAACTGTACAATTAAATTATGTTTATTTTGTTACGTATGATAATGGCATTTTGGTTACATAGGGGAATATACTTATTCTAGGAGACACATGCTAAATTCAGGGGGATTTATTGAGACATCTGCAACTTATTTTCAAATGACTGAGTAAAAAATTACATGTTAAATTATACATAAAAGTTAGAAAAATGTAGAGGACAAATAACTCAGTGGAAATATGGCAAAAGACACGCACAGATATTTCACAGAAGAAGAAATGATAAAAGGCCATTAAATAGTGAAGAGATACTTAATTCCATTTGCAATGAGGAAAATGAAAATTAAAACCACCACGAGAATGCATTCCACATTTATGAGAGTAGTCAAACTTAAAAAGAATGAAAACATCAACTGTTATTGAAGATGATGGCTAATAAAAACTCTGGTAGGAGAGGACATTAGCATAAAGACTACCTAGTTTCCCATGCACCTTTGAACCCAGTAATTCCTGTCCTATAGACAGATCTGGGAGAAACTCTTCCACCTGTGTCCTGGAAAAAAGGTATAAGAATACCAACAGGGATATTGTTTGTAATGGCAAAAAAATTGGAAATAACGCAAATGTTGAGTGTATGGGTATTTATTTCATCATCATTGTAACTGTTAATTTTCTTTAAAATATTACTTATATTTAAAAATAGATTTGTCTACATACTGTATCTACATACTGTATATATCTTTGTGTATTTCATGTATCAAAAAGTTAACACTATGATCAGCTGCACAAAATGTTGCTGACAGGTCAAGACAAAGAGTAAGAATTGACACCTAGAACTTGTTGGGTGTGCACTGCAGTGCCTAGGTAAGTGAAGTCAATCAGAATTACCTACAATAAGCTGAAGACCTTAAGTATCAAAACAACTTTTTTCCTTTGTTTTGGAAAAAGGTTACAGAAAATCAAATCTATCAATTCAAAACAGTAAAAAGTAAACTTTCCATGTTCCGCTAGCTCTATCCATCTTTCTAGGGGAAAGGTTTTTAGAAGAAAAGACAAACATTTTTTCATTTTCAAAAACTCCCTATTCAAATGTTCATTGCCATGTGAAGACACACGTGTAAGAGTGAACATTTGATTTCTAGTCCCACTCAGGATATCTGAGAGTGAAAGGAAGGCTACTGAGAATTTTGCTGGGGTAATGACATAAAATGGGGTTATCTCAGGCAAACTGGTCTGTATGGTTTTCCTGTGAATAAACCAAATTCATTTCAGTGCCCTAGTAGGTTTTTTGTAAGAATGGAACAAGGGATCCCAAGAAAAAAAGAGGTTACTTAGAAGTAGTTCAGTCAGACTTTTCAACATTCTATTCTGGCATGAAAATTATGGTTACTCGTGACAGGTATAAAATGATACTCACTCAGTTGATGGTATACAGGTTTATGCAATCCTTGAAGTTTAATTGATGCCAAAGCAGCCAGTTTGCCAGGGGGCTGCATTTTCCCATCTAAGAGATACCAAACCCGAGCAAAAGTGGCCCATTGCTTGGGGAAAAAAAAGACAGAGAGAGAGAGACAGAGAGACAGAGACAGAGACAGTGAAAACAATAAAGAAAGTTCTAATTAAAATGAAAATAATTGAGATTATTATATACCATCATGTATATTCTACTGTTAATATCAATAATTACTTTGAAAAAAGATCCTGTCACTAAATAATTGTTTTGGTTTTGTTTTCATTTGTTTCTGGAAAAGGAGGGTCTTTTTACATTCTACAAAGATTAACACAGTAATTTTTCTTGCCTGCCTTCCTATTAGCAGTGTGGATGATATTTTATTTAAAACATTTCAAAGATATATTTTCCTTTATATTATGACAATTTTTGGTATCATACAGAATAGAATCTGGAAAAGTAATGGGAACTCTTATGAAAGCAGAAACCGTTTATAAGGTCTTCAAAGGGGCGCCTGGGTGGCTCAGTCGGTTAAGCATCCGACTTCAGCTCAGGTCACGATCTCGCGGTCCGTGAGTTCGAGCCCCGCGTCGGGCTCTGGGCTGATGGCTCAGAGCCTGGAGCCTGCTTCCGATTCTGTGTCTCCCTCTCTCTCTGCCCCTCCCCTGTTCATGCTCTGTCTCTCTCTGTCTCAAAAATAAATAAACATTAAAGAAAAAAAAAATAAGGTCTTCAAAAATACTTTGAAGCCTAATATGTATTAAATTGAAAAATGAGTAGCTAATTGGGAACTGAAAACTATTCAGCAGTTCAATTCCATGGAAGAGGTAAGTAACAGAATATAGCTAGACAAGTATAGATGGAGGATGTTGAATAAACTTGAATTTTACATAGCTGCCTTACACAGACATCTTTAGGCTGCGTCAGGCATAAACCATTGTCTTTGTAGTATCCATCAGTACCTTCAAGCTCTCAGAAAATTCCAGCCCATAGAGATGTCAACCAGATGCTTTCTGTATGCATATACACAGGTTGCTAAACAATGCTGGAAAAAATACAATCAGGCTAATTGGGTTTATTTTAAATTTTATCATTACAAACCTCATATCAGCTTCTAAACTGCTCACCATTTTTTTTCCTTTCTCACTTTTCTAGTTTCTACTTGTTCTCCTCTCTCATCTTTTGTCAGATTTCTCTCTTAAGTATCTCACATATTTTGATGCCATTGTAAATAGTATTGTATTTTTAATTTAAATTTCTGTTCGTTGCTAGTATATAGAAATACACCTCATTTTTTTGCATTTTGGACTTGTACCCTGCAACTTTACTAAACTTATTTATCAGTTTTAGGAGCTTTTCTTAGATTCCATCTGATTTTTCACAAAGACAATCATAACTTCTGCAAATAAAGACAGCCTCTAGCCCATATCTTTTCCCTAGTACTCTCAGCTTATGACTAACTAAAAAAATAAAAATAAAAATAAAAAAAGATTCAAACAGTGGGAAGTCTATAGGACAATCTTTTGTCTTCAATAAATTGCAAAGGAAAAAAATAGGAAAAAGAACTTATTGAGAATTAAAAAACATGAAATTATTACATTCTAAATCCTAAACCAAAGGAACAAACAGTAAAAATTTATGTATTTCTATAACATAAATGAGAAAATTGGGAATTTGAACATATACTAGATATCTGATATTAAGGAATCATGATTACTTTTTGTCTTTGATAAATGGTATTGGGATTATATTTTCAAGAAGAATCCTTATAGAGAACATACTGAAATATTTATTTATGAAATAACAGGAATCTGAGATTCACCTCAGATTCATAAAGTTAAGAAGTGAATGCGGGGTACAGATGAAAAAATATTGGCTATGAGGTTTTTGAAACTGGGCTGTACCTTCGTTTATATAGGATTGAAATTCTCCATAATAAAGTTAAACAAAACAAAACAAAAAACAAACCCTCCCTACCTCACTTACCCACACTGCCTCCTTTGTGGCAAAATTCTCCCAAAGAGTTGTCTTTACTCCAATTTGTCCTCATGCTGACTTCAACCTGCTCCACCCTGGCTTTTCTCCTCCCACACCCATCACCCTCTCTCTATTGACTGTCAAAGTTACCAGGACCTTCATGTCACTGAATCCCTTGGTCAATTCTAAGTCTTCAATACAGGTGATCATTTCCTTCTCCTGGATATTCTTTCCTCACTTGATTTCCAGGACACCACCCTCTGTTGGTTTTTTCCCTACTTTGCTTGTTTTCCTATCTCTTGCCACTGAAACGTTGAAATGTTCCAGAATTCAGTTCTTGGTCCTTCTCTCTTTTCTATACACACCTTCTCAATGACTACATCCAGACTCGTATGTTTACATGTCATTTCCATGCTTATGACTCCCAAGTGTAGAAATTTACATCTCTAGCCTTGACCTCTTTCCTGAACTCTACAATTGTACCAATTGCCCATTTGGTAGCTGCACTACAGTGCTTTTTAAACCATCTCCTAAAGACTAGTTTGTCCCCATTCCATTGCAGATCAATATTTTGATAAAAAAAAAAAACACCTTGTTCAAAAACCATTAAAATACTGCCATATCATCAAACTGCTGTAAAGTTTTCAAATTTTTAATTTTACTTCTTAAATTTCCTTCACCCAGGAGAGGTAACAAACAGTTCAAGGAAGGAATCACTCTCGGAGCAGGACTGGGCTAAGAAGCATCTCAGGTCAACAGACCCAAAGCTGAACTCCAGCTCTTCTGCCTGAAACCTGCTTCAATTTCAGTCTTCCCTATCTCAGCTGATGGCACACGCTTCCGGTTTCAGAAACAAAAAAACCTTAGAGTAATCCTTGTTCTTTCGTTGTCAGCTCACATTCAATCCTTCAGGAAATCCTTTTGACTCCACCTTCAAACAAAACCTGACCACTTTTCAACCCTATACTGTCTAGTTCGGTTTGTGCCACCATCGTGTTTAGCCTGGATCACTGCAGTTGGCCTCTAAACCGACTCTTTGTTTCTACCTTCCACCAATCCCCACCTCTGAACAGTCTATTCTTAGCTGCCAGAGAGCTCCTTCTAACACTTTTAAGTGAGATCACTGTCACTTCCTGGCTCCAAACCCTTCACTAACTAGATCCTCATTTTATTCAGTAATAAGCAAATCCCTACAATGGTCTACAGTGCCCTATCTGAATACTCTTTCCTTAGAAAAAAAGTCATGAAAAGGGCTAACTGAAAAGAGGAGACGAATACCAAAGAGCAAGCGGCGGCCAGAATCACGATTCTCAAAAGTGCTTTCCCGAGGCATCATCTCCTGGCCCAGGAACTCCTCTTTCCTGCCCACTCAGCATCACTAAATCCACCGAAGCCACTGACTTCCTTCTGCCAGCGTAATGAACTCCATCAAGCCACAAGAGTTCGAGCTCACCTGGGGCGCCCTAGAGAAACTCGACATTTTCTCCACTTGCAGGACCGTCCTATTCCCAGGGTCCACGGCCAGACCCCAGCATTAATGGCCCGGGGGGAAACATATATAGGCAAGCATGACAGTTCCTAGGCCAGCCAGCCATCGTCAGTTTCTCTGCTTTTTCTGGGTCTCCTCCAGTCTTCCCATGGTAGCGGTTTCATCCTGACAGGAGGAAATAATGCAGTCATTGACAGAATAACTCCCCCAAAGAACCCGCCGGCTGGAAAAGCTGAGGCAAACCGACCCAACGCGCACAATTTCCAGCCGACCTAAATTTGGTGGATGGAAACCGGAAGTGCCTAAGCAGCGCGCGACTATTTGGATGTGGAAACCAAGATCTGAAATAGGAGCTCGGCTCGAAGGAGATGGATCGGTACCTGCTCCTTGTGATCTGGGGGGAAGCAAAAGTCCCGTCAGCAGCGGGTGGGGAAGTGGATCATGGGCCTGGGAAGTCGTCCGTTGAGGGTACCGAAAAACAGCCGGGTAAGCGCAGGGCTGAGAAAGAGCGGGAACCGCTTGCGGGGAGGGGAAGAAATTTAAATTTGAGATCAAGTTCTGCCGGTGAGGGAGGGGGGCTATCTCGAGTTGTCCCGAGAATCTGAGACTCTATGGGATCGGCCCAATAAGGGCTGAAAAATGTCATTATCTTCGTGGAGAAATAGGGACAAATTTGTGGATGCACAATTCCAGTGCTCAGAAGTTCTTGGCACAGTAAAAATTTAGCTGATTTATTCTCTGTGCCTTCGGAATAGAATGTCTTCTTGTTAGAAATATATGCATTCAATAGGCGATTCCGTCAACTCTATGTTCCAAATACAAGTAATACAGAAAGGAACAAGATGGACAAGGATCTTACTCTCCTAGAGTCTACATCCTAATGGGAGGAGATATCCTACATATAAAAACTAAGATTTAAAAAAATGGTAAATTTAAAACAATCGTGACCGTTTGAAATGACACTCCTATTTGGTGTTTCTGTCTATAATCCACACTGCATTTTATTTATTTGTTTGTTTTGATTGAGCAGGCATCTTGAGGAGAAAATACATGTGGTTGTGTATAGAGTATTGTGACAGAGTTTCCCTTCTCTGCTTAAAATTATCCTTTGGGGGGAATTTTGAATATTTAACTGGCTAGCGTGTATAAACCAGGAGCCTTTTGGGTTTTCTCTGTGTAGCTCTTTTATGTATAACATGTTGTTCTGGAGAGTCTCTGATGGTGAAATTGGAATAGGCCTAGATTACGTAACTCTTGTGCCCATTGAGTTAGTTTGCCTTTTCTTTTTCAGATTTAACAGCAGCAAATGTTTATCACCTCCTGAAAAGAAGCATTAGTGCTTCAATGAATCCAGAAGATAGTACTTTTCCTGGTAAGTATAACACGAACCCCTTTTTTCTCTGGCCCTGTATTTGTATTGGAAATAAATTTAATGAATTTGGTCACTTAAAAGTATGAAAGATACTTGTTGACTGCACACATCACTGGGATAGGGAGATAAGTAAGGAAATACAAAACTGAAAAAGATGCTAATTCCCTCTTCCTGCTGCTTGAATGTCATTAAATTGTGTGAAAATTGTTATGAAAATTATTCTAGGTTCTCAGCTTGACTTTCGTTCCCTTTGTGGTATTTCCTTGCCCATCTTTAGCTCCATATATAATAGGGTAATGTGGTATTATAAGGAGGATTTATGATTTGTCCTGAGTACAAATACATTATTAATGCTCTTACATATTTCTTACCATTTTTTTCCACCCTTATCGATTTTCTTAAAAGCACTTCATAATTGTTAAATACAGTAATCTTGTCTCCGTTCTTGTCTGTTTTACCTTTTTCAAAGTATTTGGCTTATTTGACCAGCCTTTGCTTTGTAAAAATCTCATCTCCTTTGGTTTCTATTGGCATTATACAAATCCATCTACTTTTTTTTTTTTTTTTTATAGTTATCTTCTCTTTTACTTCCTCTTCTTGGCCTCTGAGAGTGTCTTTCAAGGGCTCAGAAAAAGGAGATAACCAAAACAGACCAAATTAAAAGCTGAAGGAAGTTTCTGGAGATGCTCCGGGTAGGGTGCTCATTCATGCTGCCCTAGTCTGTTTTGGTTATAAATGTTCATGCTGCCCTAGTCTGTTTGCCAAGTTGTGGTTGTACTCATTACTTTTTCAAGTTGGTATAATTTAAGTCAATACTACTGGTATTGCAAGAAAGCTTTTCTTTCACTTATGCCTCGAAAGTATACATTGAAGAAATATTGGGAGCATTATAGGAATTCTTGGGATAACTTTTGCTTCCTGTTTGGGTAGATAGAAGTTTCTTGTCCAAGGGGCACCTGGGTGCCTCAATCTGTTGAGCATCCGACTTCAGCTCAGGTCATGATCTCTTGGTTCCTGAGTTCAAACCCCATATTGGGTTCTCTCTTTCACAGCAGCTATTTTTAGAATCCATTTACATTAGATTTGAATGTCACTTTTGGTGTTAATCACTTTTTGCTTCTTTGCTGTGCCTTTATCTTTTTTTTTTTTCCTTTTGCGAATTTCCTCTTCCTGTTACCCATTTTTGTAAAATAGGTAAATTTATCACTGGGAGACAAGAAGGAAACACAATTACGTATTTGTCATCTATTCACATGAACTGATTAACAGCTATGCAGTGACCAATCAGCAACAAACTTTGAAAAGTAGTAATGTGATTGGTCACTGATCATGATACACATCTTTGATTTATGTAGTGATTTGCGATATGAGAAGCTAGCAGTGAAGTTTTGCTTTAGGCAATTACAGTTGATTAATAAACCATGGTAGCTGGAGTTTGAGCCCTGTTTTGGGGGACCGGGTGTTATTTAAATCATGGGAACTGAAATCTGCATATCAGAACCATGCAAAGAGATTGAATTTCTTACCCTGTGAACATTATTGCTTTCAGTAATATGGCAAGTCTGAGAAACTGGAAGTATAATATGATTATAATTGAGATAAGGCTGGAGAGATAGGCATAGCAATGTGGAGGACTTTGTAAATCATGTCAGGGCTCTTGGACTTCTTCATAATGATAATTAGCCATTAAAGGCCTTAGTGAAGGAAGAGATCTGGTGACATCTGTGTTGTTGAAGTATTCTGGCTACAGTATAGTGGACAAATTGGAGGAAAGTATAGGTATGAGGGGGCTGCTGCAGAAGACCAGCTAAGAAATAAGAGAGGTAGCCGAGGTAGAGGAAAATGGATCTGAAAGAAATTATGGAGGTAGAATCCACCTGACCTAGTGTTGCATTGGTGTGATTCGGGAGAAGGGTAGTGTGAGAAAGCAATCAAGAATGACATTAGATTTCTGGCTTGGGGATAGTATAGGTGGTGGCATTTAGCAAGATAGGAGAATTAGAGTTTGAGGCATGGTTGATGAGGGGCCATAAGACAAGCTGAGTGAGAGCCCAGCACAAGCTAGCACAACCCCCCCGCCCCGGTGGAATATGTGTAATATTTCTCAGGCACTCCTGGCTGCCCAAGAACAAAGGAAAGGACAGAAAACAAATGGTTAAACTGATAGAGTCTCCATTAGTTTACAAATATCTTAGTAATATTACAAGAAAAAACAATCTTATTAATAGCCTAATCTCCAGGGACTCCCTACCATCTTAATGCTAATGCTTTGCTAGAGGGAAAAACAACCTTAGCTTGATGATAGCTAGGCCTCCAGTAATCTGTGAGTCCTCTTTAGCATATGGAAATCTCTTCAAGAAACTCCCTCTTGACTTTATCTCCCCCAACTCCTTGGTATATAAGTAGTCACTGTTCACAACCCCAGTGCTGCTCTTTCTGCCCACAGGTCCTGTCTCCTTGCTTTAATAAAATCACCTTTTTGCACCAAAGGACATCTTCAAGAATTCTTTCTTGGCTGTCAGCTCTGAACCCCCTTATCACCCCAAGACCTCATCAAATGACATGTTCAATTCGGAACATGTATTTAGTTGCCCCGTAAGATGTCAAATTGAAAATGTTTTGCAAAAGTTGGATACGTGTGTCCAGAACCCGAAAGGCAAAGTAAGGCTGGAGATACAGATAATAGAGTCATCAATATGTAGGTGTCAGTCCAAACTATGAGAAAGGATGGGATTGTTTATGGATAGTGAGAAGAGCAGAAAATCTTGAACTGAATCCCAATATTTAAAGGAACTGAACACCAGTTTTTGTTTGTTTGTTTGTTTGTTTTTAACGTTTATTTATTTTTGAAACAGAGAGAGACAGAGCATGAACGGGGGAGGGTCAGAGAGAGGGAGACACAGAGTCTGAAACAGGCTCCAGGCTCTGAGCTGTCAGCACAGAGCCCGACGTGGGGCTCGAACTCATGGACCTCGAGATCATGACCTGAGCCGAAGTCGGACGCTTAACCGACTGAGCCACCCAGGCGCCCCTGAACGCCAGTTTTTAAAGGCATGAGGAGTAGCTGGAAAGATAGGTTCCACAGAAATCAAGTGTTTTAAGGGGAAAGTAGTCAACTGTGTCATCTTTCATTCCTTTCTTATTCTTATGTTGAGAGATCAAGTAACAACAGTGGTAAGAGCTATCAGATTTTATAACGTTAGTTATTGGTGCCTTTAATGAATGTAGTTATAATGAAGTTTTGGAGTGATGCTGGGGTGGTCTGGAACCGAAGGCCAAGAAAGAATTCTTGAAGACCTCTTTGGTGCAAAAAGGTGATTTTATTAAAGCATGGAGACAGGACCCAGGGGTAGGGAGAGCTGCATGGGGTCATGACAGGTAAACTCATTATATACCCTCAGGTTGGGAAGGGGTCAGGGATAGAGCAAGTCTCCAAGGAATTTTGGAAGCAAGGTTTTCAGGACCTTCAGGGGCTACCTGTTGCTAGGGAAACATCATTTATTACCGTTTAATAAAACCTCAGTCAGGAGACCCTTCAGTTATATATCAGGGCCATAAGCTTGGAGTACGATTGCTAGCATATATCTTGGGGCAGTTGAGATAATGGAAGTAGATTTACAGGATCCTCGAGGTTGGGATAATGTTAAGCTAAGATTCTCTTTTGCCCCTAGCAAAGTGTCATCCTCCAGGCAGCTGAGCTCCTAGAGGGAGGTCACTCTGCTGGTTTCAAGGACTTGTCATTGGGCTAAAGGCAGTAAGGGGATTTAATTTTTCATTTGCCTTAGTTTCCCACATTACCATGGCAAGTACTTAAACCCCTTTCCTTTGTTCTTGGGTAGCCAGGAGTGTCCAAACAATATTCCACTGGGCCAAGGGAGGGAGGGTACCCACCTGTATTTTGCCCTCAACTTGCCCCACACTCCCCCATCAGTTACAGTTGCATGTTGGATACACAACAACATTTTGAAATGGCTTTAGAGGGGAGTAGAAAATGTCATGAGGCTATTGTTTTATCTCCTCTCTCTCTTTCTGGCCAGGCTGAACCAGACCTTCGTTGTCTTTGAAGAGGGAACTAGATCTCTTACCATCACTTACGCACTTTTGCATGACTCAGTAGTAATTAAGTGGGTGTTGGGGTTTTTTTCTTGGTAGGTTTTAGTGTTTGAAATGATGATTAAAATAGTATGGATTTTGAGTTGTGACAAATTAAAAGTATTCATTGTGAGTGAATAATTTTGCTCTTTGGGCAGATTGTTCTATTTAAATTTTTAGAGATTTTAAAAAGATCCATGTAATATATATGTATATGCATATACACATGTATATCTTGAAGAACTATATACATAATAAAAATTATATAATTCTCTAAGTATAGATACTATAGCATCTGCTTATTTGTGATATGCCTTTCTTCTAATAAGCACGATTTTGTTTTCAAGCATGTTCGGTAGGCGGCATACCTGCTCCCAAGAAGTGGTTCTTTGCAGTGCAGGCAATATGTGGATTTTATCAGGTAATAGAAATGAAAAAAATAGGCATTAGTGAATGTCTTTGCCAATGTAAGTAATTTCAGAAACCCATTATTTAACGCAATCTTTTGATATATTAGTTTTGCAGTTCTCACTGGGAAGAGATACATTTTGGTACAGAAAAAGATGAAATTGAAGATGTTCTTCAAACAAATATTGAAGAATGTTTGAGCGCTGAGTGTTTTGAGGAAGAAGATAGTAATAGCAGAGAATCATTATCCTTGGCTGAGTATGCTTATATGGTTTCTATAATATCTTTAAAATATTTTAACAGTACACAGTATTTCAGCCACAAGAGTGAAAATGAGATTTTTTTAGCAGCCATAGGAACGAAATTTTAGTTATTGAAATTTTCAACTCTATTTTGGGAGATGGGCAATTTGGGCCTTTTATTTGAATAAAACTGTAAAGTGGAAAAATTGGTATCTGAAAATATCTAGCTTCTTAAGCTTACACAATTGCATTAATCATAAAAAGTGACATTCTAACTAATATGTCACTTTTTTTTAAAAATTTTTTTAACGTTTATTTATTTTTGAGACAGAGAGAGACAGAGCATGAACGGGGGAGGGGCAGAGAGAGAGAGGGAGACACAGAATCGGAAGCAGGCTCCAGGCTCCGAGCCATCAGCCCAGAGCCCGACTCAGGGCTCGAACTCACGGACGGCGAGATTGTGACCTGAGCTGAAGTCGGACGCTCAACCAACTGAGCCACCCAGGTGCCCCAATATGTCACTTTCTTGAAGATGAATTCTGTCTGATTATGAATTTTAAGAGCTTGAAGAGAAACTTGAATGTAATGGAGCGCCTGGGTGGCTCAGTTGGTTAAACGTCCAACTGTTGGTTTGGGCTCAGGTCATGATCTCACAGTTCCTGAGTTTGAGGCCTGATAGCACAGAGCCTGCTTGGGATTCTTTCTCTCCCTCCCTGTCTGTCTGTGCCCCTCCCCCACTCAGGCTTGCTTGCTCGCTTTCAAAATAAAATAATAAATAAACATTAAAAAAAAATAAAGTAATTGAATTGTTAAAAAATTTTCCCACTATCAAACTCTAGGCCAGTATGACTTCACCAAATTATTCTCCCAAATATTTAAGGAATAGCATCCATTTTAGATAAGTTCTTTCAGAGATGAAAAGAGAGGGAAAACAACTCATTTGTAGGTGTTGACATGATCTTGGTTCTCTCTCACTCTCTCTCTCTCCTCAAAATAAATACACTTTTAAAAAAAGAAACTTGAATTTGGGGTTAATAACTGGCATTCAAACTCAAATTATGATTATCATTTTGCTATTTGAGGTTGATATATATGATTTATTCAATTTATGTGTATCTTGAGCATAGAGTTTCTGCGGATTATATAGATGATTGGCTTCACTTTTAGGTTTTTTGAATTGTGGTATAATATATAAGTTGGTCCAGGTGATATAAGTTGTGATTATTTTTCTCTTCATGAAATATCCCATCTTCGACTCATAATTAATACCTTTCATTTTAGTCTTCCATAATATTTCATTACAAAAACTACTTTTGTTTACTGTAGTAATCATATATTATACTTCTATAAATTACTGCAGACTTTAAAAATTCTGTTTTCCTGTTTTTTATTTATATTTGTTTGTACTGATTAATGAAAGGATACATTGTAGAACCAAGGAAAGGGTATAAACCCAGGGCTCAATAAAGGCAGTTTCTAGTTACTTGATTGTGGACCAGTCACTTCATTTCTCTGGTCCTTTATTATCTTGTCTATACAGTGTTGAGATCCTTTTAGGTGATTTCTAAGGTGCCTTCTAGCCTTAGAGTTCTTAGCATCCGTGTTTTCCCACCATTATTAAAAGATAAGGAGTGTAAAAGTAATTATTTCTAGTAAGTGACCAAACAGTTATTTCCACAAGAGGGAGCTTGAAAACTATGCTTTATCATAAGATGCCTTAAGTTTTCTAGATAATGGCAGGTTTCTAATAAAGGGTTTAAGTAATTTTATGTTATACAATAGATTTTTGAAAAAGAAAAATTCATCATTTGGATAAAATGAAAAGATTTTGAAGAATTGGAGGACATCATCCTATTTTCCAGTCAGGGCTGTTGTATGCCATTCAGAGAAAAGCAGTATCCTTTTTTAAACACTTAGCAATACTGTACTTTTAGGGTTCAGAAAAATGTTTGGTCTATTAGTTATGATTTATATTTAATGTACTAGATATAATTTAGGGAGTTTTTTTCCCTTTTTATTGTTTGTTTTTTGGGGATGTGGCTAATAACTTGGACTCTGAATCCTACTTTCTACACCTGCTAGTTATGTGACTGTAGGCAAATTATTTAAAGTAAGGATAATAATATTATAGTAGTGCCTCGTGGGTTGTCATGAAGATCAAGATAATGTATCTAACATACTTCATAGTATCTGGCACATAGATTCATTTAGTTAATATTACCTGTTATGATTATATGTAATGTGTATGTGTATGTGTGTGTTTTCTAACTTACCCTTTTGTTTTAGCCTGTATGAAGAATCTGCAGAAAATTTGCATCAATTGTCTGACAAACTTCCTGCTCCTGGTAATATTTTATGACTACTTTTGGGAATATGTCTTATCTTATACTTCCTATGAATGAGTGATGAATTCAGCCTTTATGCTTATGTTCTCACTTCTAATTTTGAAACTCAAAATGAAAAATAATTTCTTAATTGAAGTTGCTATCAAACATACTTCACTGCTTTAATAAAGTATATTACTGAGACACTACAGTTCTCTTGTTTTTATTTAGTTAGAAAAAAATTAGAACTTAGAAAATTAAATACCAGTCTCCATTTCCTTATTTAGTTATTACTGAAGAATCTTTCCACTATATACCATTGTTTTACATAGTACGTTCTGTAGAACATGAGTCCTATAACAATTCCTGGAAAAACAAGTTCTTTAAGCTAGATCATTTTGGCAACATCTTTTAAGGTGTGGGGTCACTGTATACTTTATCAAATAGAAAATTCTACGGTAAAAGAAGCCCTTCACTCAGCATTTGTTTACAGAGCCCCCCACCCCTTTTTTTTTTACAATAATGACAAGTATATTTTATGAAATACTGTATCATGCTATTCTTAAAGCTGTAGCCTCTCTGAAATTTATCTTTCCTTGTGTCAGTCAAGTAGCTGGCATCTAAAACCTGGTACAATTTGGCATCTGTAAATACTTTTGAAGAGCTTTTATTGAATATTTTTCATTATTGAAAGTCATTTATTAAGCACACATTTGTCGCATCTATCATAGATCATGTATTGTACTAGGAGCTGAGTATGTAATGATGAGTAAAGCAAATGTGATTACCATGAGGGACTTGAAAGCTCACAGTTTGATCCTTATATTCAAAATCCTATCTTAGTATAAAAGATTCTATGTGGGAAATAACTGAATACATAGATAAATAAACATACCAATTTTTTAAATGAAATGTGTCAAATTCAGAATATGCATTGAAATATGCAATTGCTGTTTTAGCAAAATAGAAAGCTTTCATTATCAAATTTGTTTGGTTCGGTTTTGTTAACATTTTCTAGGTTTTTTGGTAAATTTATAAATTTATAAAATGTGAAGTTTCATGAAGTTATACTTTTTTCTTAGGAACCAATGATATTGTCAATATAATTGAGTTTTCTGAGTGTTTTATTGTCCTATAAAAAGAAATAATTTATTTGACCATTACAATTTTATATTAATTCATTCCTTTTTGTATAAATTAAATATAGAAAAATGTACTGAAATTGCACAGATTTTTTTTCTCTGTTTCTCTGTTCAGTACAACAATAGCATTGATGATCTCAAGAGCAATGTGTATAATTAAGCATTGGTACATAACTGGCAAGTAATTATGATAGAGTTCATTGTTTTCTGTTATGTTAGCTATTTCAAGATAACATGGCTTTAAATCAAATGATGAACATTTAGAAATTTTGAACTTCTAAATGTGTATTTTTGTAATTATGAAAATGCCTTATTCTCTTTCTAGGTAGAGCAATGATAGATGTAATACTGTTGCCTTCTGACAAAGATCCTCCCAAGTTGAAAGACTGTTTACCTACTATAGGAGCATTAAAACATTTAAAGGAATGGTATTCAGCAAAAATTACTATAGCAGGAAATAATTGTGTAATGTAAGCTTCTTTGTTCATATTTGGTTGCTGTCTGTGTAATCTGTTTTCACAATTAACATGCCATCCTAATTTTAATAACTTATCACTTGAAGATTTTGTTTAATGTTTATTTTTGAGAGAGAGAGAGAGAGAGAGCAAGCGAGCATGAGTGGGGGAGGGTCAGAGAGAGAGGGAGACACAGAATCTGAAGCAGGCTCCAGGCTCTGAGCTGTCAGCACAGAGCCCAAAGCAGGTCTCAAACTTATGAACCGTGAGATCATGATCTGAGCCGGAGTTGGACAGCCAACCAACTGAACCACTCAGGCATCCCGATGACTTTTTTAATGTGATAAGATAGTTTTATGTCATACTGTTATTACAGGTTTATTGAGAAAATCTGGATTTTTCTTATTTCATATTTAATATTTCTGAGATATTTAAGTGTTTAGTAAGTGTCATCAATGCTGTTTTATAATCATTATTGAGCATTAATTATCTAAACACACCGTGTGCTCTTAAATAGGTTTGTATTGTCCATTGAGCACCATGATGAATACCATGGATACACTGGATTTGTGATGTTGTATTTGTTTTTTTGTTTTATGTGCGATGTAGAAATAGATATATATTGTTGTGATTTATATTTTAGTAAGGATCAATTGTATATTACTGTTTTGATCCTTAAGTATTCCATTGGATTTATTAACTTTGTGATTTTCTTCATTTAACAAGTGTGTATTGAGTACTGACTTTATGCCCAGCACAGCGATAGATGCTGTTGAGTTAAGAAGGTGCCATTTGATCTTGTTCATTGAAATACAGGGAGAAATAGGAATGCTGATAGTTATGATAGTCTGTGATAAGTACTATTATGGATTCCATACAAGATGTATGGGGAAAAATTAGGAGAGCAGTTCTCCCTTTGAACATAAAGGACTAATATTAAATCTGTGTATGTGTATATACATGTATGTATCTGACACACTTAAGCCAATATTAAATGGACATGTGATAGAGACTCCCTCAGAGAGTGACTTAAGGAACGTTCTACAATATTAGTACATAAAAGCAGCGGTAGAAACTTTGCATTTTTGCCTGTTAGGATTGTAGTTAACCATAACCATTAAATCTAAGTAGGATATGAAACCCTGTATTTAACTATCATAATCCTTTATTTATAGAAATTATCAGAAAATTGCAGAATACCTTTCTGCTAATGTCATATCTTTAGAAGATCTCAAAAATGCTATTGACTCAAAGGAATTATGGAGGGGAAAGATTCAGATATGGGAAAGAAAGGTAAGTGGATTTCTCCGTTATCACCATTTGCAAAGCAGGGCTTTCAACTTTATTTACAACGCAGATAGTTTAAATGAATCTGAATGAAAATGTACCTTATAAAGATGTTCTAGAATAGCAACATCTGAGAAGAATTTTCTTTAGTAATAGAAATATTCTTCCTGTGTTAATGCAGTAGACACTAGCCTTATGTTGCTATGAGCACTTTATACATGACTACTTCAACCAAAAAATTGAATTTTTAACTTTATTTTAATTAATTTAAATAGTCAGCATGGTTATGTTTTGGACACTACAGTTCTAGAATCTAACGTTCTTTTAAAAACAGAATTTGTGGGGCGCCTGGGTGGCTCAGTCGGTTGAGCGGCCGACTTCGGCTCAGGTTATGATCTCACGGTCCGTGAGTTTGAGCCCCGCGTCGGGCTCTGTGCAGACAGCTCGGAGCCTGGAGCCTGTTTCGGATTCTGTGTCTCCCTCTCTCTGACCCTCCCCGTTCATGCTCTGTCTCTTTCTGTCTCAAAAATAAATAAACGTTAAAAAAATAAATAAATAAAAAATAAAAACAGAATTTGACATTAGTTGAGTTCATGTTGTTTATCCAAGCTGCTTTATTTCACTTGATCTTAGCCAAAAGGCCGAGAAGCGATATCCAAGCTGCTTTATTTCAATGCATGTATAAACCACTGGAAAACTGCTTAGACCATATTCTTTTACCTATACCACTTTACATGATCACTGCTCTCTACTAACCAGCTCTCTGATTTTTTTTTTTATTTATCTTTTTAATTTACATCCAAGTTAGTTAGCATATAGTGCAACAATGATTTTAGGAGTAGATTCCTTAATGCCCCTTACCCATTTAGCCCATCCCCCCTCCTACAACCCCTCCAGCATCCCTCTGTTCTCCATATTTAAGAGTCTCTTATGTTTTGTCCCCCTCCCTATTTTTATATTACTGTTACTTCCCTTCCCTTATGTTCATCTATTGTGTATCTTAAAAGTCCCCATATGAGTGAAGTCATAATGATATTTGTCTCTCTGACTAATTTCACTTAGCATAATACCCTCTAGTTCCATCCATGTAGTTGCAAATGGCAAGATTTCATTCTTTTTGATTGTCGGTTAATACTCCATTGTATGTATACATATATGTGCACACATATGTACACACATATGTGCATGTACGTACATACATACATACATACATACATACATACCACATCTTCTTTATCCATTCATCCATCGATGGACATTTGGGCTCTTTCCATACTTTGGCTATTGTTGATAGTGCTGCTATAAACACTGGGGTACATGTGCCCCTTTGAAATGGCACACCTGTATCCCTTGGATAAATACCTAGGAGTGTATTTGCTGGGTCGTAGGATAGTTCTATTATTAGTTTTTTGAGGACCCTCCATACTGTTTTCCAGAGTGGCTGCACCAGCTTGCATTCCCACCAGCAGTGCAAAAGAGATCCTCTTTCTCCACATCCACACCAACATCTGTTGTGTCTGAATTTTTGTTAGCCATTCTGACAGGTGTAAGGTGGTATCTCATTTTAGTTTTGATTTGTATTTCCCTGATGATGAGTGATGTTGGGCATTTTTTCATGTGTTGGTTGGCCATCTGGATTTCTTCTTTGACGAAGCGTCTATTCCTGTCTTTTGCCCATTTCTTCACTGGATTATTTGTTTTTTGGGTGTTGAGTTTGATGAATTCTTTATAGATTTTGGATATTAACCCATTATCTGATATGTTGTTTTCAAATATCGTCTCCCATTCTGTCAGTTGCCTTTTAGTTTTGCTGATTGTTTCCTTTGCTGTGCAGAAGCTTTTTATTTTGATGAGGTCCCAGTAGTTCATTTTTGCTTTTGTTTTCCTTGCCTCCAGAGACGTATTGAGTAAGAAATTGCTGCGGGCAAGATCAAAGAGGTTTTTGCCTGCTTTCTCCTTGAGGATTTTGATGGCTTCCTGTCTTACATTTAGGTCTTTCTTTCATCTATTTTGAGTTTATTTTTGTGTATGGTGTAAGAAAGTTCATTTTTCTGCTTGTCGCTGTCCAGTTTCCCCAGCACCATTTGCTGAAGGACTCTATTCCATTGGATATTCTTTCCTGCTTTGTCAAAGATTAGTTGACCATACGTTTGTGGGTCCATTCTGGGTTCTCTATTCTGTTCCATTGATCTGAGTGTCTGTTCTTGTGCCAGTATCATACTGTCTTGATGATTACAGCTTTGTAATACAGCTTGAAGTCCAGGATTGTGATGCCTCCTGCTTTGGTTTTCTTTTTCAAGATTACTTTGCCAGCTCTCTAATTTGAACACTTTTTTGTAACCTTACAAGATCCCAGATTTCTCAACTACAAGATGAAACTGATTAGTTCAGCCCCACTAATCTTAACTTTCTGTGAGGCTCCAATTTTATTTTGCTATCTCTTACAATGAATGAATATGTTTGGTGGCTTTTGTAAGTTATGTCCATGTTAAAATAAATATATTTCTAGTATTGTATATATATATATATATATTTTAATTTTTTTCAATATATGAAGTTTATTGTCAAATTGGTTTCCATACAACACCCAGTGCTCATCCCAAAAGGTGCCCTCCTCAATACCCATCACCCACCCTCCCCTCCCTCCCACCCCCCATCAACCCTCAGTTCGTTCTCAGTTTTTAACAGTCTCTTATGCTTTGGTTCTCTCCCACTCTAACCTCTTTTTTCTTTTTTTTTTCCTTCCCCTCCCCCATGGGTTTCTGTTAAGTTTCTCAGGATCCACATAAGAGTGAAAACATATGGTATCTGTCTTTCTCTGTATGGCTTATTTCACTTAGCATCACACTCTCCAGTTCCATCCACGTTGCTACAAAGGGCCATATTTCGTTCTTTCTCATTGCCATGTAGTACTCCATTGTGTATATAAACCACAATTTCTTTATCCATTCATCAGTTGATGGACATTTAGGCTCTTTCCATAATTTGGCTATTGTTGAGAGTGCTGCTATAAACATTGGGGTACAAGTGCCCCTATGCATCAGTACTCCTGTATCCCTTGGGTACATTCCTAGCAGTGCTATTGCTGGGTCATAGGGTAGGTCTATTTTTAATTTTCTGAGGAACCTCCACACTGCTTTCCAGAGCGGCTGCACCAATTTGCCTTCCCACCAACAGTGCAAGAGGGTTCCTGTTTCTCCACATCCTCTCCAGCATCTATAGTCTCCTGATTTGTTCATTTTGGCCACTCTGACTGGCGTGAGGTGATATCTGAGTGTGGTTTCAATTTATATTTCCCTGATAAGGAGCGACGTTGAACATCTTTTCATGTGCCTGTTGGCCATCTGGATGTCTTCTTTAGAGAAGTGTCTATTCATGTTTTCTGCCCATTTCTTCACTGGGTTATTTGTTTTTCGGGTGTGGAGTTTGGTGAGCTCTTTATAGATTTTGGATACTAGCGCTTTGTCCGATATGTCATTTGCAAATATCTTTTCCCATTCTGTTGGTTGCCTTTTAGTTTTGTTGGTTGTTTCCTTTGCTGTGCAGAAGCTTTTTATCTTCATAAGGTCCCAGTAATTCATTTTTGCTTTTAATTCCCTTGCCTTTGGGGATGTGTCGAGTAAGAGATTGCTACGGCTGAGGTCAGAGAGGTCTTTTCCTGCTTTCTCCTCTAGGGTTTTGATGGTTTCCTGTCTCACATTCAGGTCCTTTATCCATTTTGAATTTATTTTTGTGAATGGTGTGAGAAAGTGGTCTAGTTTCAACCTTCTGCATGTTGCTGTCCAGTTCTCCCAGCACCATTTGTTAAAGAGACTGTCTTTTTTCCATTGGATGTTCTTTCCTGCTTTGTCAAAGATGAGTTGGCCATACGTTTGTGGGTCTAGTTCTGGGGTTTCTATTCTATTCCATTGGTCTATGTGTCTGTTTTTATGCCAATACCATGCTGACTTGATGATGACAGCTTTGTAGTAGAGGCTAAAGTCTGGGATTGTGATGCCTCCTGCTTTGGTCTTCTTCAAAATTACTTTGGCTATTCGGGGCCTTTTGTGGTTCCATATGAATTTTAGGATTGCTTGTTCTAGTTTCGAGAAGAATGCTGGTGCAATTTTGATTGGGATTGCATTGAATGTGTAGATAGCTTTGGGTAGTATTGACATTTTGACAATATTTATTCTTCCAATCCATGAGCAGGGAATGTCTTACCATTTCTTTGTATCTTCTTCAATTACCTTCATAAGCTTTCTATAGTTTTCAGCATACAGATCTTTTACATCTTTGGTTAGATTTATTCCTAGGTATTTTATGCTTCTTGGTGCAATTGTGAATGGGATCAGTTTCTTATTTGTCTTTCTGTTGCTTCATTGTTAGTGTATAAGAATGCAACTGATTTCTGTACATTGATTTTGTATCCTGCAACTTTGCTGAATTCATGTATCAGTTCTAGCAAATTTTTGGTGGAGTCTATCGGATTTTCCATGTATAATATCATGTCATCTGCAAAAAGCGAAAGCTTGACTTCATCTTTGCCAATTTTGATGCCTTTGATTTCCTTTTGTTGTCTGATTGCTGATGCTAGAACTTCCAACGCTATGTTAAACAACAGCGGTGAGAGTGGGCATCCCTGTCGTGTTCCTGATCTCAGGGAAAAAGCTCTCAGTTTTTCCCCATTGAGGATGATGTTAGCTGTGGGCTTTTCATAAATGGCTTTTGTGATCTTTAAGTATGTTCCTTCTATCCCGACTTTCTCAAGGGTTTTTATTAAGAAAGGGTGCTGGATTTTGTCAAAGGCCTTTTCTGCATCGATTGACAGGATCATATGGTTCTTCTCTTTTTTTTTGTTAATGTGATGTATCACGTTGATTGATTTGCGAATGTTGAACCAGCCCTGCATCCCAGGAATGAATCCCACTTGATCATGGTGAATAATTCTTTTTATATGCTGTTGAATTTGATTTGCTAGTATCTTATTGAGAATTTTTGCATCCATATTCATCAGGGATATTGGCCTGTAGTTCTCTTTTTTTACTGGGTCTCTGTCTGGTTTGGGAATCAAAGTAATACTGGCTTCATAGAATGAGTCTGGAAGTTTTCCTTCCCTTTCTATTTCTTGGAATAGCTTGAGAAGGATAGGTATTATCTCTGCTTTAAACATCTGGTAGAACTCCCCTGGGAAGCCATCTGGTCCTGGACTCTTATTTGTGGGGAGATTTTTGATAATCGATTCAATTTCTTCGCTGGTTATGGGTCTGTTCAAGCTTTCTATTTCCTCCTGATTGAGTTTTGGAAGAGTGTGGGTGTTTAGGAATTTGTCCATTTCTTCCAGGTTGTCCAATTTGTTGGCATAGAATTTTTCATAGTATTCCCTGATAATTGTTTGTATCTCTGAGGGATTGGTCGTAATAATTCCATTTTCATTCATGATTTTATCTATTTGGGTCATCTCCCTTTTCTTTTTGAGAAGCCTGGCTAGAGGTTTGTCAATTTTGTTTATTTTTTCAAAAAAACAACTCTTGGGGCGCCTGGGTGGCGCAGTCGGTTAAGCGTCCGACTTCAGCCAGGTCACGATCTCGCGGTCCGTGAGTTCGAGCCCCGCGTCAGGCTCTGGGCTGATGGCTCGGAGCCTGGAGCCTGTTTCCGATTCTGTGTCTCCCTCTCTCTCTGCCCCTCCCCCGTTCATGCTCTGTCTCTCTCTGTCCCAAAAATAAATAAAAAACGTTGAAAAAAAAATTAAAAAAACAAAACAAAACAACTCTTGGTTTCGTTGATCTGCTCTACCGTTTTTTTAGATTCTATATTGTTTATTTCTGCTCTGATCTTTATTATTTCCCTTCTTCTGCTGGGTTTAGGCTGGCTTTGCTGTTCTACTTCTATTTCCTTTAGGTGTGCTGTTAGATTTTGTATTTGGGATTTTTCTTGTTTCTTGAGATAGGCCTGGATTGCGATGTATTTTCCTCTCAGGACTGCCTTCGCTGGATCCCAAAGCGTCTGGATTGTTGTATTTTCATTTTCGTTTGTTTCCATATATTTTTTAATTTCTTCTCTAATTGCCTGGTTGACCCACTCATTCTTTAGTAGGGTGTTCTTTAACCTCCATGCTTTTGGAGGTTTTCCAGACTTTTTCCTGTGGTTGATTTCAAGCTTCATGGCATTGTGGTCTGAAAGTATGCATGGTATAATTTCAATTCTTGTAAACTTATGAAGGGCTGTTTTGTGACCCAGTATATGATCTATCTTGGAGAATGTTCCATGTGCACTGGAGAAGAAAGTATATTCTGTTGCTTTGGGATGCAGAGTTCTAAGTATATCTGTCAAGTCCATCTGATCCAATGTAGCATTCAGGGCCCTTGTTTCTTTATTGACCGTGTGTCTAGATGATCTATCCATTTCTGTAAGTGGAGTGTTAAAGTCCCCTGCAATGACCGCATTCTTATCAATAAGGTTGCTTACGTTTATGAGTAATTTTTTTATATATTTGGGGGCTCCGGTATTCGGCGCATAGACATTTATAATTGTTAGCTCTTCCTGGTGGATAGACCCTGTAATTATTATATAATGCCCTTCTTCATCTCTTGTTACAGGCTTTAATTTAAAGTCTAGTTTGTCTGATATAAGTATGGCTACTCCAGCTTTCTTTTGGCTTCCAGTAGCATGATAAATACTTCTCCATCCCCTCACTCTCAATCTAAAGGTGTCCTCAGATCTAAAATGAGTCTCTTGTATATATTTTTGAAGATAGGCAAAACTAAAGAAAGTTTCTTAATGTTCAGGGTGACATGGGAGCATGAGTTGGGCCTTGCATTTCTATGAAGATTTATTGCACTAATTAGTAGATTTTTTTTCCTTTTCAATTCACCCTTAATTATGGCTTAGTAAAACTTGTGCTAAGAAAATAGGAATTAATGTGATTGGGTCCTTCTTGCTGATTTTCATGCTGCCTCATCCTTACCTTGGAAAGTTAAACCTACAGGCAAACCTCTGCAAGTGATTTTAACATAAACAAGCCACACAGTCAGCTGGAAGAGTGTAAGATAAAATTAACGATGAGAATTGGTTTTGTATACATTTTTTGAAACTGCATGTTTGCATACAGACAAATAATGGCAGGGTTCTTTTCATGCAATTCTTCTATTGTTTTATGAATAGGAAATTAAATGTTCGTACCCCACAGGATGCATTTACAACTTGAAATCACTTGCTTTGGTGGAGAATAGCTTTTAATGTAGGTGCATCGTAGTGATCCAAGACATAGATTCTAGAGTTAGATTGTCAGCATTCAAATCCCTACTCTATTTCTTGCTAATTTTGTGTGACCTACAGGGCAATATTTAGCCATTTGGTGCCACAGTTGTCTTCATCTGTAAGATAAGTGTAATAATAGTTCCTACCTCATAGATTTTTGTAAAGGTTAAATTATGTAAAGTACAAAGTAACCACTCATTAAATATTAGCTCTCATTGTTACCGTTACTATTAACACCTCTACTATTTCTACTTCTGTAGGAATTGGTCTTTTCGTCAACTTATTTTGAAAGCAAACTATGTGTGAGGCGTTGTCCTAAGGATTTGTGGTGAATAAGACAGACAGGCTTGTGTTTTGCAGAGCGTACAGACTGGTAGGAAGCCAGATATTGAACAAGTATATGTAAAGGAGGTTGTTTGGTTCTGTGGTTGCATGGAACGGCCTTAATATACTCTTGTGGGCTGCTGTAGGGCCAATGAGAGCTTTTCATAAAAAGATCCATGTGTAAGTTGAAACAGGAAGGATGTGTTCATAAATGGAGGAATCACATTTTGAGCTGAAGAATCAAAAATATATTTACATGTGGTTTTCTTCTCAACTTTTATATTGCATTAAGATGTATTGATCTTTGTAACTTTATTCATGATATTTGTAACTGTGTTCTCTTGGTTTCTTTTCAGTTTGGATCTGAAATTATTTTTCCTGAATTTTGTTTAAAGGGAGTCACTCCTAAGAATTTTAGTACATCTACTTTAAATCCTTGCATTCTTGCCAAAAAGACATTACCATCAAAGGATAAGAATATTTTACCAAAGGTAATCTATATTTAATTCATTTTCCAATCATCCATTCAGGCATATTTTTGTTCTTATAAGATATCTTTGAATCTTGAAAGTAACATTCCTAGTATATGTGCTTAAATGTGCTCACTTGCATAATTTTTATTATAACTGTAATTAAGTGCTTAAATTATACTATGTTATTAGCAAAACTATCATTACTTTAAGTTATTTTTAAAATGGAATGATCCTAACCTTAGATCAATATAGGCCTGAAACTTCCTTTGGTTAGGACTTTGCTATGAGGCCTTTAAGACTCAGTTCGGGGGGAATGTGACACACTGGAAAAAGAACTGGCCTTGATGTTGGGTAGACCAGAGTTTGAAACCTGGCTCTGTTACCTGTAAGTTGTGGTAACCTGGGTAGATTGATTAATTCATTTGTGAAATGGAGACAAGAACACACTTACCTTACAAAGTTATTACAAAGTTTAAATGAGGTAAGGGATTCCAGTACCATACGTTTGCTTCTTTCACAGTTTAAGACGTGTTAGTTTGTGTCCCATATCTCCATAGATTTATTCTTAAAATGCAGGTAATTATAAAGTAAAACAATTTTAAAAGGGTTTAGTTGACCTTTTTTTTTATATTAGAAAAATAACATAAGATGTGTTTATGTAGAAACATTTTAGAAATTCACTTTGAAAGACCGAATTCAAGAATGTACAAAACAACAGTCGTGAAGTTACAATGATGTCAGATTGATGGGTAATATTTTCTGATCAAAGGGTAGTATAAAAGGGGCATATTTCTGATGTGAACACATTTCCCAATATTTGTTCAGAATGGTTACTTTAAGTAAACTACCATGGCCATCTTTCACAGGACTGTTAATAGTTTTTTTTTTAATATTATGAATATTGTATTCATTATTCATTCATTCATTATTCAAATATGAATAATGTATTTAAATTTTGCTGCTATCGATGGAAATCTTAGGGTAAAACCTCTTTAATAAATGTCTCTGTTTCTCTCTCTCTCTCTCTCTCTCTCTCTACATGTGTATATATGCACACATACACATATACTCTGTAAGTATATGTGTGTCTTTATGTGTATATATATGCATAATTGTATATGGTGAAATTACTCAGCTTTCTGCAAGTTTAAAACTTTGCGTAGTCTCCTCAAGATATGTTTGCTTTTCTTTGTCCTTCCGGTGACATACTCTCATCTCAACACTTAAAATACCTGTCCTCCTTCACTGTTAGGTTCTGCCCAAAGAAATACTGCAAGTTTATTTTTCCAAGTGGAGCTATCTTTGCTAATTAGGACTAATGGCTTCACTGGTTCTCTTAATTTCTTCAGCATTTCTTTGAAGAATGTTATCTTATTTTTATTTTTATTTTATTTTATTAATCTCAACATACCACTCAATCTAAGTTCATACCAGAGAATCTTCTCTTTCTCTCTCTCAGTCTTGCAGACCCTCTAAATTTGTTTCTTCAACATCCTAGCCTCTTGGGTCATCTGTCTGTCTTACTGAAAATAAACACGAAAAGTTGAGAACTCCTGTCTTCTATTGCTTGCCTCTTTCTAGACTCATTTTCCCTCTGTTAAAACTCTTCAGTTACTAAGAAATCTCTATGTCTGTCTCTACTCTGAAAGGTAAAATTAGAATGGAAGAAACTCTTGTCTGCTATAGAGGATCTAACGTTTGGCTTGCATAATGTGGAAAATACTTGCTTTTAAACATCCATTTTAGTGTTAAGCCCTAATTGCTAATTTATTTACTTTTATTTTATTTATAGAATTTAAAGTATTACATAATCTTATTTCTTTCCTAGGTTTTCCATTATTATGGCTCTGCTTTAGAATTTGTGCAGATAATAAAATTATCAGATCTGCCCTCCTGCTATATGTCGGACATTGAATTTGAATTGTATCCTTTTATTTACGTATTCATTTTAGATTATATTTGCTGTGTCACGTAGAATGTTTCCTTCACTTTTAGATATTGGACCATGATGGATTTTTTTCTTTAATAATATTCAGTATATTTTTCATTGCCATTGTTTTAAGAGATATTCTGCAACTTGCAAAAACAAAAAAATCTTCCTTCAAGTACTACTAGATTTATGCGTCTAGAATAGGCAAAAGACTTTCTGGTATTGCTACTCATCATTAATGGGGTAGGGAGGATGGAGAAATGTTAGGAATCTGTGGAGAAAAACAGAGTAACTTACATACTCCTGAAATGTTCAGATGTTTCTCTCGCCTTCGGCAGGAGGGGTATATAAGCACCAGTCCACTATATCTTTTTTTTTTTTTTTCCCACTGTATCTTTGTATGCATACTAAGGTAAATATAAATGCCATCTCACATACCTGCAAATATTCAACATATCTTAGACTCTCTTAAGAAAAGAGTTTTTAGAAATATACCTAAGAACAGAACATTTTGTATAAAAAGAAATTGTTGCCTGGAAATGGAACATTAGCATGGTGTTCTTAAATTTTTGTGCAGAAACATAATTTTTACAAATCTCTTTTTCTCATAGTGTATGGGAATGCTTTTCATAGAAGCATTATTTCTTGGTATATTTTGAGTATTATAAAAATAATTTTCCTTAAGGAAAGGAGTAATTGTGAATTCTTACAGTTAAAATTTTTAATAATTTTAAGCACCTTGTGAATTAGAGAATCAAACTTGTTTTAGGGAGTTGAATTATTTCTCAGTTACCATTGTATCATTTCTTTAACTTTAATGCAGAGGGTTGACACAAAACAATACCAAACAAAATTCCATGTTGCTATGGGAGCAGATTTCTTCTCTGCGTGGCAAGGTATGGTGGTGTTTTGTTTTGTTTTGTTTTAAGGATGTGCTGGAAAAGGAAATATAGGGCCCCTGAGTGGCTCAGTCGGTTGAGTGTATGACTCTTGGTTTTGGCTCGGGTCATGATACCAGTGTCATGGGATCGAGCCCCGTGTTGGGCCCTGTGCTGATCATGGAGCCTGCTTGGGTGTCTCTCTCTCTCTCTCTCTCTCTCTCTCTCTCTCTCTTTCTCTCCTTCTCGCCCTCTGCCCCATCCCCTGCTTGCTCGCTCTCCCTCTCTCTCTCTAAAATATATTTACAAAAAAAAAAAGAAAGAATAAAAGAGAATGTAGTTTGTTAATCTGTTTTTGCATAATGATTTTGCTTCTTGAACATAACATGATTTTGGTCCTAACAGATATTAAAATATTTTGGACTTCCCATAATAATACCAAAGTCCTCTGCAGACAGGAAATGATGTTGTGTTTTTAGATTTTCAAAGATAAGCTTCATGACTGATGATTTTGTTACTTTTAAAATTTGAGACCGTATTATATTATTGTTAATCTAGTTCAACAATCTAATCCTTCAACATGTGATTTCAGTTAGGTGAGGAGATACTCATATGCTTGCATTATCTTTTTCATGGTAGGACAGGTGGGTGGAAGTGAGAAAAGTTTCTAAAGCCTCACTGAATTATCATTTGTAAATTTTCAGTTTTTCTTTCTTAATTCTAGTGATGGTTATAAGATTTGTGGCTATTTTGTAGTTATTTATATAATGTAGTTATTAATAATTTATAGTTATTTAGATACATGTGTATATTAAACTCATCTATTTAAGGTCAACTACAGTGTTTAATGGGAAAAACCAGAAGTTTGCTTTTCTTTCTGGTTATTTGTTTCACTACTGTGTTTCTTTGAAAACAATTTTTGATTCACAGAATAATTCATTGGCATTATTTATATAACATTAACTGTTTTAACAATGAAGTATTTCAAACAGAGTTGCATGGAGAAAAATTATAATTATAGTTTCCCTATAGCACTATAATCAAATATTGGTTATAGTTCCCTTAGAAAATTGATATGGTAACAGAAATATGATTTTGGCCTTAAGATGCTTGACTGTACAGTAATTTCAAATTTTGACTTGCAGCCTCTTTTTCCAGGAAATTAAAATTTTGAGTAGTGCCCCAAAGTATTTATTAGATGAAGTAGCCTTTGAAGGAACAGCCTGAAGTGTGATATTAGCCTGTGTTTTCATCCTCTAAAGAATACCTAATATGCTAAAATTTGAAATTTTAAAACTTATCTTTTCTTATTTATCCAACATGTATCCTATTATGTGCTAGACGCTGTGGTAGATATTAGGGATCTAGTGATGGATTGCACAGATGAAGACTCTCCTCATGGAATTTACATTTTGGTGGGAAAAACAGAAAACAAATAATAAGAATTAACGAAGAAAATAAGCCGACTGCAATTAGAGTAATAGGGTGGAGGACCTACTTTAAACATCTTTACAAAAATATGCACACAGAAGTCTTGTGAAGTGGCATAGTAGAAAAGAAAGAAAGAAAAAAGAAGAAAGCATGAAGAATAAAAAAAAAAATCTTCCCTTTTTTTCTTTTCTTTTCTTTTTTTTTTTTAAACAGAGAGGGGGGGAGGGGGGGGGGGGGGGGGGGGGTGGGGCACGGGCAGAGGGAAAGAGAGACCACCTTAAGCAGGCTCTGAGCTCAGTGTGGAGCCCAGCACAGGGCTCCATCCCACAGCCCTGGGATCATGACGTGAGCCAAAAGTGAGAGTCAGATGCTGAACCAACTGAGCCACCCAGGCACCCCATTTTGTTTTTGTTTTAACCCAAGTAACTAAATAGTTCTCTGTGTAACCTTATCTAGTTCATCTAACTTGGGGGGGGGGGGCTCTTTATTCTAGGAAATGAGAATATCATTTATCATTAATGATCTCACCTGTTACCGAATAAGGGAGGGGAGGACCATGGTAGGGTAGAAAGTCTCAAGTGAAAGAGTATGTACTTTAGAAAACTTGGGTTTAAGTCCTAGCTCTGCCACTCACTGGCTTATAGCTTTTAAAATTGTAAACTGTAAAGGGGCGCCTGGGTGGCGCAGTCGGTTAAGCGTCCGACTTCAGCCAGGTCACGATCTCGCGGTCAGTGAGTTCGAGCCCCGCGTCAGGCTCTGGGCTGATGGCTCGGAGCCTGGAGCCTGTTTCCGATTCTGTGTCTCCCTCTCTCTCTGCCCCTCCCCCGTTCATGCTCTGTCTCTCTCTGTCCCAAAAATAAAAATAAAAAACGTTGAAAAAAATTTTTTTTAAATTGTAAACTGTAAATAATAATCCCTGTTTTACCTATTTCAAAAGTTGTAATGAAAACCAAATTGGAAGATATTTTTTTTTTTTAAATTTTTTTTTTCAACATTTTTAATTTATTTTTGGGACAGAGAGAGACAGAGCATGAACGGGGGAGGGGCAGAGAGAGAGGGAGACACAGAATCGGAAACAGGCTCCAGGCTCCGAGCCATCAGCCCAGAGCCTGACGCGGGGCTCGAACTCACGGACCGCGAGATCGTGACCTGGCTGAAGTCGGACGCTCAACCGACTGCGCCACCCAGGCGCCCCTGGAAGATATTTTATAAGCTGTGAAGTATGACATAAATGATGGTTGCTAATTTTTATGTCTTTAAAAAAAATTTTTTTTTAATGTTTATTTACTTTTTGAGAGACAGAGATGTGAGTGGGGGAGGGGCAGAGAGAGGGAGACACAGAATCGGAAGCAGGCTCCAGGCTCTGAGCTGTCAACACAGCTCGAATCCACAGACCGAGAGATCATGACCTGAGCTGAAGTCGGACACTTAACCGACTGAGCTACCTAGGCGCCCCAATTTTTATGGTCTTTGATGTTTATCTGGCCCAAAAGATAGGCATATATGAAATATTTTCCTGAAAAGGATATAAAGCACCAAATACCCTCTAGATGTTTTGAAGATAAGATGAAACTTTTAGGAATTAGTTTTATAGATAATTTTTCAAGTCAAGATCAGACACAGACCTGTAATTTAACACAGGTATAAAATAATCCTTAATCCATCAAGTTATTGAAGATAGACAACACTAATACTAGAAGCAAAAGAAACTATTGATATTTATATCGTGTTTTCAATTTTCTAAATTTGGTATATTAGATTGTCATTTTTATTGCTTCTTGGACAACGACTGTGAAATATTCTTTATCAGTAAGGGACAAATAAATGATGGAACTTTGTATATATGTTCCTACTTTAATGCAGCAAAAGGGATATTTTTTTGAAACATAATTTAGCTAACATACCTCTAAATGTGAAGCACTGTATTTTCCTTTTATATTGGGTCTTTTACATTTTTGAAAAAATTAGTTTTCATTTGCATGCTCATTCTTTGAAATAATTCTTTTGCTTCGTAGCTTGGTTTTCATTTGTTTATTCAACAATTTGCATGTGGGGGCTGGGGAGAGACTGCCTGCTGTGTGCCGGCTGCTTGTTTCAAGTACTGGAGAGAATAAAATGGACAAAGCCCCTCCTTAGGAAGCATTCATCGTACTTAAATTCTAGTGATTTTTATGATCTTTAAATTTTTTAAGTTTATTTATTTATTTTGAGAGAGACCAAGACAGCACAAGGTGGGAGGGTCAGAGAGAGAGAGGGAGAGAGAGAGGATCCTAAGCAGGTTCCGCACTGCCAGCGCAGAGCCTGATGTGGGACTCGAACCCATGAAGCCTTGAGATCATGGCCTGAGCTGAAACCAAGAGTCGGACACTTAACCAAGCCACTCAGGCACCACATAGTGATTTATATGATCTTAAGTCAACTTCTGACTTAAAGAAAAAAAAAAATGTTAGATTAGCTCCAGAATAAAAATAAAAACCTTTTATAGTAAAGCTAATGTTATTAGATTAGTAAAAGATACGAGGATTGTTAGGGAACCATGATATCTACTAATCACATAGGCAGGAAATCTTTTTTTTAAGAGGAGAATTTGCAAGGTTAAAAACAGGATTGCCATAGTGCCTGTTTGTTCAGGGGATGCCTACTGAAAAGACTGAATCATGGTTTTGAAACACAGGTTTGAAATGTTATTTGGTTTTTAAATTCTGGAGATAGAATGATAACCTAGAAGCACCATCCTCGGGTCTCAGAGCGTATCTAATGATTGGTGCATGGGTGAGAACGGGTTATCAGAATCCAGGTTTGTTATGGACACAGTATAAGCAATTGACATACATATATTTTGTAGCAAATTATAGTTTATGGGATTTAGAAATATTTTTCATATTTGTAATGAATGTGTATTCAAGAATAAGCTGTTTCAAACATAGGGCTACTTTGGCTGGGTGGGACATATAATAATATAAAATAAATAATACGGTATTTAAGTTGTGCATTGAAACACATTTAACATCTCTAATTTATTAAGCTATAACTATAATATTAAATAATGAAGGTGTTAACTGGGCTTTGCTCTAGCATACTCAAGTTACAGCTTTGTCTATCTTTTGGGCCAGTTTTGGGCTATCTAATCTTATTTATTATGTAAGTATGAAGAACTAGGATTTAGTGTTTCAAAAGTTAAATATACATCTTTTATACTTAATGATTATTTTCTATTGGTAATATTTTCATTTTTAGTGTCTAATACTTAATTATGTGAAATACATTTGACTTAGAATAAAAAAAGATTTGTCCGTAATAACAAAAGTAAACATTTAATTTTTTCTCTCTTAATTGCTCCTAATATACTTATTTGTATATCTAAGAATACATAACTAAAGATAATAAATAGTAAAGAAACTAATACATAAAAGTATTCACTTAGTATCACATGTCATCTGATTCATCCATCTACAAAGGACGGTTAAAAGTGACTTGTCATTAGATTTGAGATCTATGGCAAATGTCTTGCTTAGATTTCCCCAGCGTTCAAAACAAAACAAAACAAAACATATTTATTGGGATATACTGATTGTTGTAGCTTATATTTCTAGAATAATGGGCAAAATGTAGCTTTCAGAGTTGCAGTTTGTTTTATTCTGTACTTAATCAAATTGAGAATTTACCTAAATATAACAAGTTGGTTCTGGGGGAACAAATATTTAATAAACATCTGTATGCTCAGCCCTGGGAATACAAAGATGAATAAGCTGAGTTTTCTCATAAATCAGACAGAAGCTGCTCTATGTTTTCTGGCATATGATTCGGGGTTTCTTTGCATTTTATACCTTATTAGCATTAAATTTCTGATTTCTCGGAACAAAAGTTTTGAAATTACCTACAGATATATTGTAATTTTGAAACCAGAACAATAATCCATCCAGCCAAAAGGTTGTAAAATTATGGCCAAGTATGACAAAAATCTTTTGATGATAGAATTCAATTACCAGCCTCTCACTGGTTTGCAGATACACAAAGAAATGACACGACAACCTGAACTTGAAGCAAATATTGTGAATAACGAGGTTTCAGAGATATATAACTGAGTGGAAAAGGGAGCCTATGTTTGACTACCTTTGTCTGGTTTTTGACTTTTTTTTAAATACAGTTTGGGCATTGTTTTTGTTTTTCTAGTTTTTTTAGTGGAGTTGTTGTGAGAGAGCATTACAGAGTACATGCTATATCGGTGAAATTAGAGTGGAAATTTATCAGATGACACTATTTAAGAATTAATGTCATTGTGCAGGCACTAATAATATGTTATGTTTTATCCAGGTTGGTGCTCTTTTTGTATTGCCATGTACTATTAGTAACATACTTATTCCACCTCCCAGCCAACTCAGTTCAAGAAAATGGAGAGAATATATAGCTAAAAAGCCTAAGACAATCAGTGGTAAGTAGTAAATCTTTTTTTAAGTTGTTTTATGAAATGGATATAACATTCTTTATGAGAAAATAATATTTATTACTCCTGATTAAGACAAACCCACATCATTTAAGATTTCTTATTATATCTAATAATCTACTGTATCACAAAGTATATACTACCTTATTAAAAAATATATCAGTGATCTAAAGGCAGGAATTTTGGTTAAGTAGAAACCAATTATATTGAATGTTGGTATCTTAGAGACATTTCAGGAATGACATTTATGAAAATAAAGTGATTAATCTATTATATGGTACATTAAAAAAACAAACGTGTGATTACAGTTTTCTGAAGAAACCAGAAGTATTTAAAAATTATATGTTCTACAGTATTCTATGTATTTTAGAAATATTGGCTCATTTAATTCTTATAATAGCCCTATAAACTTATTTTTATATCCATTTAACAGATTAGGAAATTGAGGCTTGGAAAAGTTACAGAGCTATTAATTGGCAGAATCTTGGTTCAAATCCTGGTTCTGACAGTAATAGCTCTGTAACTTCTCTAAGGATTTGAACCCAGGCTCTGTGCTCTTAACCACTGCACTGTGTTGCCTCTAGTAATTTACTACATTCAAAATGTCATTATAAAAATGAAATCTTAATTTCTGTTGTAAAATCAGATCATTTATATCCAAACTCTTGTATTTCATGAGGTAATTGTGGTTCAAAATGTTAGTTACTTGCCCAAAGTCATATAGATAAAGAGTGTCTCTTTGTACTTTGCTCATATGTAGGTGTTTTTTTTTTTTTTTTTTGGACAATAATTTGGTTAAATTATTTTTGAGGTTACAGTTAGTTTTTGTGACCCATGATATGATGGGACTAAAAAATGGAATTGGAACATATCCATCTGGGTTGTTCTAGAAGAAATCTCTAGAGATACTCCAGAGCCAAAGAATCCTGAGGAATCCAAACTTGAAATCAGCAGCCTACACAGTATTAGATAGGAAATAGGTGAGATACTGAAATCCATTTTAGCAAATGTTGAATTTGAAATGCAGTTGATATCTATATGGAAATTTAAATTTAGAGTTTGAAATTAGGTCTGTTATCTCTAGAGAGTGGTCAGGGCTAGAGATTAGATTTTGAATTTACTAGCTGTTTTATCTATTTTATAACATACCAGCCTAAAACTAAGTGGCTTCAAAGAGCAAATGCTTTTATTACTCATAGTTCTGCAATTTGAACTAGGTTCATCCAAGTGGTTCTTCTATTGGTTTCACTGGTGGCCATCGATGTGGCCGCACTGAGCTTGTGGCTTGTTCAGAAGTTGGGCTTAGCCTGGGATGCAGGGACAGCTATCTTTCTCCATGTAGTCTCAGAGCCTTTTCCTTGCTCCACGGTTTCTTTATGTGATCTCTGTAGCAGGTTAGCAAGAATTTTTATGTGGTGGCCCAAGACTCCAACAAAACATACAAAAATCAAAGCTGCCGGGATTCTTAATGTTTAGTCCAGAACTGGCTCAGTGTCACTTCTGCTGTATTCTTTTATTTAAAGCTTCTCCCAAGAATGGCCTAAATTCAAAAGGGAGGTAACTAGACAAGGGTATGAATACTGAAAAGCCTCCAGTGTAAAAGCCTACCATGGCTAGGTACAGGTAATAGTTGTAGCCGTAGGAGGGATTGAACAAAACCACATAGACAGCATGACTAGAGAAGAGAGCGTAGGCTAGGATCTTTAGAAATACCTGAAATTAAGGTAAAAGTAGAAGAAGAGTTGGGAAGAGATTTAGTAAATGGTAGTTGGAAGACCCTAGAGAGCTATAATCATTAATGTCAACATGAAAGTACCATTTATTGCATGATACCAGTGTGGGAAATAAAGGGAGTCAAACTGGGCCCTTAACACTTGAGGAAATAGTTGCATGGCACTTTTCTTCATGAAATTTATAGTCAAGTGATGAAGGCACTTTGAAAAATCATTATAAATCTGTTTAGTCAACAGTGTGAAGGTGAAGTGGAGGATATGTCCAGAGTGTATAACATAGTCGTAGGAATCAGAAAGACTTCCTGGAGGAAGAGACATTGTTAATATAGTTTGCTGCACAGTACTAGCACATAAAGAAGTGTAGATTTGACCCTTCTCAACTCCTCACAGAGAATAGATATGTATACGTGGTGATTTTTTCAGATGCTAAAACAAAATCAGAAATAGATTTTGCCTATTGGTGGCAGTAAAATCAATTTCACTTATTCATGAAATCGTAGGATGATATTTACCCATTTCGCAACACTGCATATGTTTAAAGGCTTATTAGTATGAGTTGAATATTAATATATCCTAACTAAACTTGAGTATATTCTGCGCAACCCATTATTTATTTTTTCTTTGTAACTTTTTCTAAGGTAATTTATTGATTTAGAATTTATTCTTAAGTGGGTTTTTCATGATTTTTATTGCAACTTTAAGGAAATACCTTATCATGTGACTTGATCTGATTTCTTTAAAGTTAATCATCTTTTGAAATTTAGAGATCAATATTGATAACTTCTGAATAATAAAACATATATCACATGGCAGTCTTCAAGGCCAGATTGTCGATTACTGATTAAGCTATATCAGTAAGTGCTGATTAAGCTGATACTCTGCAGTATTTTTTTTACCTTAGAAGTACAAACAGTCAAATTGAATAGTTGATTATTAAGTTCTATTCTACCCATAACCCTTTCTGTAGGAGAAATTATCTCATTGACAGAACTCCTTTTGTAATAAAAGAGGAGCCAAGTTTTGGCTAGTGGAAAGTTTTAATAGCTCTTACTTAGGAAAACATCACATGCCATTCATATCCCAGTAGCCCCTCTCACTATTCCAAATAATATATCAACTAACAGATCAGCCTCTTAAGTCAATGTTCTGTTTCACCAGAACTTATTGCATTATGCCCAGCTGTTCTCTGCTGTTGCCAGGCATGTCCCCTGTCCTCTAAGCTAAACTTTATACTGTTTCCTTAAGTTATTCTCTGATTTTAATCCTTTATGACCTTTGTTATTCATTTATTCATTCATTCCTTTTTTGAAGATTGATAGAATATTATGTATCAGGCAGGGTGTAATCTGGAGATTGGTGATGAGCAAGACAGACTTGACTCCTAGTCTCCTAGAATTTAAACTGTAACAGAAAATAGATATTGAGAAGTTATTATAAGTCTTAATTATAACTACATTCAGTGGCAACCAACTATGAATAATCCACAAGAGATAGTACATGAAAACAGATGTGGAAAGGCTATTGGTTATCAGTTGTGGTAAAAACAATTTGGAGTGTGTGTGTTTAAGCACTTATATGTATTTGTTTATATAAATATAAATACAAGTTTTGCATTAACTAGCTTTTCAGCAGATATTCTATTGAGTGTCCACAATACAATAGGCACCATTACACATGCTGGACTGGCAGTAAAATAATTTAGAACAAAGTCCCTGTCCTCAGGGAGCTTATGACAGTGGAGGTAACAAGTTTAGATTTTACCCCAGATACCTATATGGCTAGGTCTCTCAGTTTTGAGGGTCCTTTAGTCCAGTCATTTTCTCATTCAGGACCTAATTTGCCATCCCACCTAAAATTGCACGTACACTCTTCACCTGACATTATATCCATTTCCCCAGCTTTACTTTTTCTCCTTAGTACTTATCACTATCTAATATAGTAAGTGTGTGTCTTTTTCTCTCACTCGAAGTGAGAGGAGACAAGATGGAATTTTTTACTTTTATTCATTGCTTTATTTTCAGTGCCTGGAAGAGTGCCTGATACTTATTAGGTACTCAAAAGTATCTTTTAAATAATACGTGAAATATATAATATATTTCCAGGTAGTAGTAACTTGTCTGGAAAAATAAAGAAGACTTTGAATGGATTCCATTCATGCAGTGAATCAAAATTTGTGCCCCAGTTTTTATCAGTTCCTTAGGCTTAACAAATCATCTCTGATGAAATAAAATACATACATATGTATTAGTTTGAACCATTTGGTATTGCTGTCTTTGTATATCAAAAAATTGTTAAGTATCAGGAGTTTCATATGGTTTGACCTAAAATAGGAAAACAATGTCCCATTTGAATTATGCTTAAATTAAGTGTAGCCAAAGAATGATTTTTAAAAGTGATTTTTAGTGAAATACCCAGAAAGTATTATGATACTAGGAAAAATGCAAAAGAACTATGTGAACAAATACAACTGAGCTAAACCCAGTTACTCTGAATGTTCTGTATTTAAAACTTGTATTGAAAAGCCAGGTGTATAATGAAAAGTGCCTGGCTTACCATATGTTCGCAGAGAAGTTTTATGAAACTGTCAAAGAATTGGATGTTGATCATTGCCTAACTGTACATTACAAATGAATAAGCTAAAGTGTAGGAAAATCAAGAAACTTGTCTAATATCACAGAGTGAAATCAGAATTTTCACCAAAGTCTGAATATATCTACAGACCATCCATAAGTTTACAGTCTTGAGTTCTATTGTGGCCTCATTTTTTTAAATTGGAATTCTTTTGAAAGGTACTTTTAAAGGTACTCTTGAAAAGAGGTTATTGCTGACAGACAAATCTTCTAATAAAAATATTTTTGTAATTTTTTTAATGTTAATTCATTTTTTGAGAAAAAGCGCAAGCAGGGGAGGGGCAGAGAGAGAGAGAGGGAGACACAGAATCCGAAGCAGGCTCTAGACTCTGAGTTGCCAGCACAGTGGGCTCAAACTCACAAACCGCAAGATCATGACCTTAGCCGAGGTCAGTTGCTTAACAGACTGAGCCACCCAGGTGCCCCTCTAATAGAAATATTTTTAAGGGACTAGATTAATAATGACTTATGAAATGTTTTTGAATTCATGAAGCATGTGCCTTCTTGATTCTCAAATCCATGTGATAAATATGTTTCAAAATAGTGAGCTGAAACTAATAAGGTTAAAATGACACCATGTAACTGATCTATAAATAATTTCTGTCTTGAGAAAAGGTGAAGGATGCAGTTAAAGATTTTGAAAGAGACTTCAGTGGCGAAGACAAAGTAATCTTTCAATCAGCAACTAATTTATTATGTGCCTTTTGGGTTCAGGGCATTATTCTAGGTGGTAGGAATTCAGTAGTGAACACTATCAACCATCTTGACTAACTTTTATTGAATATACCATTCACTAGCCTACTTGTTCTCTTCAAGTGCATATGGAACATTCTTCAGGATAGACCATATATGGGTTAGGCCATTAAATGAGCCTAATAAACTTAAAAGGGTAGAAATAACACTCAGTATGTTCTTCAGTTACAGTAAAATTTAGTTAGAAGTCAACAGCACAGATGTGAGGAATACTTTAAATATTTGGAGATTAAATAACCCACAGGTTAAATAACTTTCTAAATAACCCACAGGTCAAAGAAGAAATCAAAGGGGAAATTAGAAAAGGTTTTTAACTATAAATAAAATCAAAACACATAAAATTTATGGAAAGCAGTTAAGGCAGTACTAAGAGGATTGTAAATGCTTATCTTATCATGGAAGAAATACCTAAAATCAGTAATCAAATTACAATCTCAAGAAGCTAGAAGACTAAATCCAAGTTAAGTAGAAGAAGAGAATTAGGAACTAGACCAAAAGTCAGTGAATAAAATACCGAGGACTCCCATCTAACAAAAGAAGTGCAAGACCTATACACGGAGAACTGTAAAACTTACTGAGAGTAATTAAAGACAATATAAGTAAATGGAGAGATACACCATGTTTGTAGATCGGAACACTCAGTACTATTAAGATGGCACTTACCTCCAAATTGACTCATAGATTTAATTCCGTCTCTAACAAAATCCCAAGAGGACTTTTCATAGAAATTGACAAACTGATACTGAATTTATATGGGATTGTAAAGGCCCTAGAATGGCCAAAACAATTTTGAAAAGGCAAAACAACTTTTGAGAACTTACACTATCTGATTCACAACTTCACAACTATAAGGCCACAGTATTCAAGACAATGTAGTGTTAGATTAAGAACATACATGTATCGGTGGAACAAAATAGAGACAAGATGCCAATAGAAAAGATAGTCTCTTTAACACAGTGCTGGAAGAACTGGATATCCATATGTAAAATATGGATTATACAAAAATTATATAAAATTTAATACAAATTAATTCAAAATAGATTATATACTTAATTATATACCTAATGTAAGCACTAAAACTATAACACCTCTGTAAGAAAATATATTTACCAAAAAGATGATCTATAAAGGGGAGCCTGGGTGACTCAGTTGGTTGAGCGTCCGACTTCAGCTCAGGTCATGATCTCACGGTCTGTGAGTTTGAGCCCCGCGTTGGGCTCTCTGCTGACAGCTCAGAGCCTGGATCCTGCTTCGGATTCTGTGTCTCCCTCTCTCTCTGCCCCTCCCCCACTCATGCTCTGTCTCTCTCTCTCTGTCAAAAATAAACATTAAAAACAAATTTTTAAGATCTATAAAAAGAAAACAAATCTATAAATTCACCAGATTTAAAAATGGCCACTTTTTGAGAACACTAGAAAAAAATTTTAAAGGCTACTAAGAGAAAACATTTCCAGTCATGTCTAACAATGGAGAAATATATATAAAAAAATCCTTACAACTCAATAGTAAGGAGACAACCCAATTAATAAGTAGGTAAGAAACTTCAATAGACATTTCATTAAAGATACATGAATAGCTAATAAACCACGCAAAAGATGCTCAACATCATTAGTCTTTTGGGAAATGCAAATTAAAACCACAATGTTTTAATATACTTACTAGAATGGCTGTTATTAAAATAGTGACTATCAGGGGTGCCTGGGTGGCTGTCAGTTGAGCGTCCAACTTCGGCTCAGGTCATGACCTCACAGCTCAGTTTGTGAGCCACTCTCCCCTACTCTCTCTCACTCCGGATATATAAATAAAAACTTAAAAAAGAAAAACAGTGACTATCAAATGTTGATGAGAATGTGAAGAAACTAAATCTCACACATTGGTGGTATTAGTATAAAATGGCATAGATACTCTGGAAAACAGTTGGGCAGTTAGACTTACACTTCACTGCAACCCAGTATTTCCATTCCTAGGTATTTATCCAGGAGAAATGAGAACATATGTCTACACAAACACTTGCAAGGAACTGTTAATAAAAGCCATATTTATAGCAGCTAAGAATTGGAAACTGTGCAAACATCCATCAGCCAGTGAATGGATAAACACAGTTTGTTTTGTCCATACAGTGGAATACTGCTCAACATATTGAGGCATGAGAAGTTTTGGGGGTACCTAAATATGGTATGTTTATAAAGCCAGATTTAAAAGACTATTCATTACATGATTTCATTTATATGGAATTTCTATAAAAAGCTAAAGGACTAGAAAGCAGATCAGTGGTTGCCTGAGGCCAGGAATAGGAGAGGAGATTGACTGCAGAGAGATAATGGAAATTTTCTCAAACTGGATTCTAGTGATGGATGCATAATTGTATAATTCTTAAGTTAATCACATTTATACTCTGATATATGTATATAGATATGTGTAAATTATACCTCACATATACCTTTTTGTGACAGAGAGAAGGAAGGAAGGAAGGAAAGAAAGTCAAAAAAGGAAGAAAGCCAAATGGGGCCCTACCTGAGAACAATTAAATACAAATCTCTGGGGAAGAGACCAGACCAGGACCCCAGTAGTTTGTAATAGCACCCAATGGCTCAGTCGGTTAGGTGTCCAACTTCGACTCAGTGCATAATCTCACCACTTCTGGGTTCGAGCCCTGCGTCAGGGTCTGGGCTGATAGCGCAGAGCCTGGAGCCTGCTTCGGATTCTGTGTCTCCCTCTCTCTCTGCCCATCCCCCACTTGTTTTCTCTCTCTCTCTCTCTCTCTCTCTCTCTCTCTCCCTCCCTCTCAAAATAAATAAGCATTAAAAAAAATTATTAAAGCACCCAAGTGTTTCAAGTGCATCCAGTATTAAGAACTTCTGCCCTAGATGTGTTCTTCTCAGCCCTAGGCTAGAGAACGACTGTTGCTAAAGAGAAAGTCCTTCAGATCCTCTGAGGCAAAAAAAAAAAAAAAAAAAGTGTGTGGAGGGGAGAAACACTATTTTAGGCTTTAGAATTGTTTGAACAACGATATCTCTGTTGGAAAGTGTGTAGCCTTGCAAAATGCCTATTGAAGACTAGATTTTTATTTTATTGTTTAATTTTTAGTGTGACTATCATATAATGGGTATTTTATTTTTCTTATATATATACATATATACACATATATACATATATATACACACATATATACATATATATACACATATATATGTGTGTGTGTATATGTATATATACATATGTGTATACATATACATGTGTGTATATACATATATATATATATATATATATACTTGTCATTAAGTTAGAAGATTTACTTAACCAGAATATCTTACTACCCTAATCATCCTGAGATATTTTTTATTATATCAAGTGGAATATTATTTCCTCTTTACATTCATATGATTTTGTATTTTATATTGTTAAACTGTTTTATTGTTTTATTTTTATTTTTAATTTTTTTAATGTTTATTTATTTTTGAGAGAGAGAGAGACAGAGCATGAGTGGTGGAGGGGCAGACAGAGAGAGGGAGACACAGAATCAGAAGCAGGCTCCCAGCCGGCAGCAGAGCCTAATGCGGGGCTCAAACCCACAAACTGTGAGATCATGACCTGAGCTGAAGTTGGATGCTTAACCCACTGAGCCACTCAGGCGCCCCTGTTAAACTGTTTACAGGATTTTAAGAACCACTGAGAAACTTATTGATACAAAATATGACTTGATTTTTATTTTACTGGAATTTTGTTTGCTAAAGAAATCAATATATCTCTTCGTTAAAGTGTGTATGTTACCTGTAAACTTTGATACAGTTAAAGGGCACTTGTAGTTTTGGCCTCTTTCATTTTCCCTGTATAATAGATCCAAAATGGATGTTTGTTTTGGTGGAGAGAGGGCATGCAAGCCAATCAATCTCTTCAGAGTTAATAGTGTAAAAATAACTGATGAAACAGAAATTTTCTGTTGTAATCATTTCCCCTTATTTCTTTAGGAAGAGCTATGGGAATTGAATAACAAAGCTAATTGTAAATCTGTTACTCTCTGTGGTCTTTACATAAAAGTTATTTAATAAGCCTTCAATTAACACCTACCAAATCTGGAACAACATTTTTTAAATGACTGCATAATCATGGTCAGGGGAGTTCTTTAAAATAAATATTTTTCTTTTGAGGAAAATAAGATTGTTGTAATTACAGGCCTCTGTGATTAAAATGCTAATAAAGGTGATGGAATTTACAATCAATGTGGAAAGGATGTCATGGGTTGAAGAGATACACATAACTTGAATTGGCAAAGTGCTGAGTTGGTAAATGAATTAAAAGTCACTATAAAAAAAAAGTCACTATAACTCTTGGCAAATCTTAGTTTCAAATGCAACTGGTAACAAGTGTTTTATCTTTCTAGTAACCTTTATTTAAATTTCTTTTCTAAAATTGATGTTTATGAACGGTATTAATGTCTGTGTTGCACACTAATTGCATAAATTTATTTTTGTACTTCCTGCATGTTTTGGAGGATAAGCTTTAAGCCACAGTATGTTCATCTGTGAAATGAACTGTTGTAATAAAATTACAGTAGTTTTGGAGCACATGGGTGGCTCAGTTGGTTAAGCATCCAATTACTGATTTCGTCTCAGGTCATGGTCTCACGAGTCGTGAGGTGGAGCCCCATGTCGGGCTCCATGCTGACATCACAGAGCCTGCTTGGGAATCTCTCTTTCTCTCTCTCTGCCCCTCCCCTGCTCAAGCTCTCTCTCACTCTCTCACAAAACAAATAAAACCTAAAAAAAAATTTTTTAATTACACAAATTTCTTTTTCCTGTGTGTGTGTGTGTGTGTGTGTGTACACACATATCGCATAATATTTTTAAGGTTTATCTTTGTTGTACTTCATACCAATACTTCATTCCCTTTTATTGCTGAATACTACTCTGTCATTTGGATGCATCACTCATTATTTATTCACACATCAGTTGACGGACACTTTAGCTGTTGATTCTTTTGAGCTGTTGTAAATAATGCTTCCATGAATATTTGTGTACATGTTTTTGCGTGAACACATATGTTTAAAATTATTTTGGATATAAACCTGAGAGTGGAATTGCTGAGTTTTGTGTTATTTATATGTTTAGCTTTTGAGGAGTTGCCTAACTTTTAAAGTAGCTGTACCATTTTATATTCCCACCAGCAGTCTTTATAAGAGTTCCATTTTCTCTGCATCCTTATCAATACCTGGTATTGTCTATATTTTTTGTTATATTCATCCAAGGGAGGTAAAGTGGTATCTCTTTGTGGTTTTGATTTACAGGACCTTGTTGGTTAATGGCGTTGAACATCTTTACGTGCTTACTGGCCATTTGTATATATCTTTGGAGGAATGTCTATGCAGATCCTTTACTCGGTTTTTAATTGAGTTAGTTGTCTTTTTATTGTAGTTGTGGAGCTATTTATATATTCTAGATACAAATCCCTTATAAGATATATGATTTACAAATACTTTCTTCTATTCTGCAGATTGACTTTTTTTTATTAATTAGTAATATTTACTGAATAATTAGGATATGTCAATGATCTAAGCACTTTCCACATAGCATCTCGCATTTAATCGTCTTCACAGCAGCCTTGCCATATGCGTACTTCTTTTTTAAATTAATAATCTTTATTTTTTTAGAGCAGTTTTCAATACTCCACAGAATTAAGCAGAAAGTACAGTTTCCATATAGCCCATGTCCTCACAAACATGTAACCTCCCTGTTTCCAATGTTCCACCCCAATTGTACATTTGTTACAAATGACAAGCCTGCATTGACATATCATTATTACCCTAGGTCCATAGTGGCTTGACTCTTCATTATCTTGATGATGTACTTTGAAGCACAAAAGTTCTTAATTTTGGTGAAATTCAACTTTTTTTTTTTTCTTTTGTTTTTTGTGCTTTGGGTCTCTTATTTAACAAACCATTGCCTAATCCAAGGTCGTGAAGATTGATGCCTTTTTTTATGGTAAGAGTTTTAAAATTTAGCTCTTAAATGTATATCTATGATCCATTTTGAATTAATTTTTGTATAATTTTTTGTATATTAATTAATCCACTGAGAGGTGGATGGGTAGGAGTTCAACTTTGTTCTTTTGCATATTGGATGTTCATGTGTTCCAAGAGCATTTGTTGAAAAGACTGTTCCTTCTCCTTCAACTTGTTTTGGCACCTTTGTTGAAAATCATTTGACTGTATGGGCGCCTGGGTGGCTCAGTTGGTTAAACGTCCAGCTTTGGCTCAGGTTAGGATCTCAGTTAGTGGGTTCCAGCCCTGCATCTGGCTCTGCACTGACATTGTAGAGCCTGCTCGGGACTCTCCCTCTCTCTGCCCCTCCCCCTCTCGCACTTTCTCTCTCTCTCTCTCTCAAAAATAAATAAATAAAAATCACTTGACTGTAAATGTGAGAGTATATTTCTGGCCTCTGAATTCTGTTAATCTGTATGTCTGTCCTTATACCAGTGCCTCAGTGTCTTCTGTACTGTAGCTTTGTAGTAAGTTTTCAAACAGGGAAGTATGATTCCTCTAAGTTTCTTCACCCCTACCACACGCTCACATTCTTCTCACTTCCCTATCCTCCCAGTAATTGTAAATTAATATTCATAGTTTTAATTATTATGAGTATGTAATCACTCTTCACAGTTGAGCCATGTAATATATCTTATTTTCCTGTCCTGTGCATTATTCTGTTTTACCTAGAGTCAATGATTCTTTTTTTCTATCCAGTCACAAAGCCTTCCTCCAGTGGTAAAACTGAGTTCAGTACCTTTGAGCACATTAAGTATCCCATCAATCATGTATATGTAAGAAATCTCTTCCAGATCTATATAACCTGCCTAATCCAGATTAGTTGGTTTTACTCTCTAGATTTGTTCCATAGCTTTGGGTTTAAAAGACTATTTTTTCATCATCATAGAAATTTCTTTTGCCTTTCTTTTTTGGTGCCTGGATCCTTTAATCTTCCTGTTTCTTTCTTTTCTCCCCCATTTTGGTGGAGCATATTTTCTAAAATCTTCCTGAAATTTTGAAGGTATTGCTCCATTATGTTCCAGCTTTTAGTGCTGTTGTTTAGAATTCTAGTGCTGTTCTCATTCTTGATTTTTTTTTTTTAATAGGAAGCCCATATTTTCACTGGAATTTTGTAGAACCTACTTGTTCTTAGTCTTCTGAATTTTCATGATGATGCACTTTAGTGGGTCTGTTTTTGTTCTTTTTTGGGCTCTCAGCATGCCTGGAAGCTTGTCTTTTTACTGGGGAAAATGTTCTTAAAATTATTTTGTTGATAATTTCCTTTCCTCTGTTTTTTTTTTTTTTTTTTCTCACTTCTGTTACTCTTGTTTAGATGTTACTCCTGGTTTGTGTGTCTGTCTCTTTTTCTCTTCCTCTACTATTTTCCATTTCTTTGTCTTTTTACTCTACATTCTGTAGATTCACTGAACTTTTTCTTCTAACCTTTTAGATGAAATATAGGTCTGTGCTTTCTTATTTTTCATTTCCACGAGCTCTATATTATTTAATGTTCTTACAATTTTCTGTTCTTATTTAATGGATACAGTATCTATTCTGAGGATTCTAGTGACCTGATTGGATGTTTGGTTTAGGTGTGTGTGTGTGTGTGTGTGTGTGTGTGTGTGTGTGTGTATGATTTCTTTTTACTGCATATTCTTTGTTTCCTGCAAGTCACTTGTTTTCTGTTTATTTTGGCATCTGGTTTTCATACTAACAACTTTCCTTGAGGTCCTATGATGTTTGGCTGCCTGCTCACATTTAAGAGATAGTACCAGAAAACTAATGGGAAAATTTGGATGCATGGCTGTAGCTTGTTGACTGTGATCTTCATTTTAGGGTGATCTCAACGGGGAACCTAGCTGACACCAACATTGGCATTCTTTAGTCTTTCCTCTAGGACTGACCATATTTCCAAAAGAAAGTTCAATTCTGTTACCTAGCTTCCAAAATTCTAGAAGTCAGGTAGATAGAGAAGGGTAAAAGGTCTCAATATTCAGTATACAAGTACTTACTTAATGCACTGATAATTAACTCTAACCATACTCTCTGTCCAGTAGCTCTCAGGCCAGAGGCAGCTTGTGTTACTTTCTCCAGGGAGTAAACCACTAGACTTCTGGGCTGGGGACAGGACAATCATGTGCCTCAATAGAATACAGAGTGGTCAGGATGCCAAACTGCTTCTCACAGACTTCGACCTGTTTTCCTGTTTCACCTTCACGTTGCTTCCAGTGCCATCTGGGACCATCATCCCAGAGTCTTGTCAGGGTTTGTGGTATAAATTATGTTGCTTCTAAGCTTTCTCCACTGTTTATCTTTTCTCAGCTTCCTCAGTAGTCTGTTACCAATTATTCATCTGCTTCCTGCTTTTAAAATCAGTTGTTGTTGTCTCTTCTATCAGATATTAGTCCTTGTAGATTTGTGCTATTTAAAAAATCTCTTTATTCTCATTTTGTGGAATTTCAGGAGACGGTGAAAATAAATGCTTATTTCTAATTCACCATCTTCAACAAAAAGGGACTCTACTTCTATTTTTAATCTCAAAGGCTTCGCAGTTTTTCTTTGACCTTCGCTATAACCCTCACTTGATTTGTTTTTAAAATATACAAGAAGCTGTCTTAACTGACCTTCACATAACTGGCAGGCCAGATTAATGAATGCTCTCCATTCCCTCTGTAAAATACATTATGGATGCCCACTGCAAGGACCAAAAAGCTACCCTGAAGTGTATCTGTGCACTTCTGCTCCCACCACCTGAATTGTGTGTGCTCGCAGGGGTCAGTTTATTCCATTTTAAAGAAATAGAAGCTGGAAATAGTAGTTGATACATTATAGTGGGGTCATAGAAGAAACACACCATGGAACTCTAGTAGGCCATATCAAAAGCTAATGAATGAGTACAGAGTTTAATTTAAAGTACAGTGTTTATGCTTTGCATCCTTTTTGTTACGATTCTCTGCTTTCATTTTTCTGAGTTAAATGGACAAGTGCTACCCGAAATGTATTGCATAACGGCTTGTTTTCAAATAACATAGAAAGTCATTATACCCTATGGGTCAAATGTATGCTTCTGTGGTGTTGCATGCTGAATTTTCACATACTTCACAAGATAGTTGTTTTTGCTTAGTTCCAGATGTTGAAGTGAAAGGTGAGTGCTCCAGCTATTACCTCCTGTTACAAGGTGCTGGCAAGAGAAAATGTAAAGCCACCTTGATTCACTCAGCCAACCAGATCAATGGCTCATTTGCACTCCGTTTCATTCATGGAAAGATGAAAGCAAAGACAGAAGAAGCCAAACTGAGTAAGTGTTGATTTCAGGTGGAAAACGTTTTATATTTGTTTGTATATGTAGTTAAACCTTATGTGGTTTTTAGGGGGCGCCTGCGTGGCTCAGTCGGTTAAGCGTCCGACTTCGGCTCAGGTTATGATCTCACGGTCCATGAGTTCGAGCCCCGCGTCGGGCTCTGGGCTGATGGCTTGGAGCCTGGAGCCTGCTTTAGGTTCTGTATCTCCCTCTCTCTCTGCCCCTCCCCCCTTTCATGCTCTGTCTCTCTCTGTCTCAAAAATAAATAAACGTTAAAAAAAATTTTTTTTTAAAACAAAAAAAAACCTTATGTGGTTTTTAATGAACTTATTTTCCCCAAACTCCATTTCGCTCTCAATTTACCTTTTATTTCAAACATACAATAGCATATTTGAACAATTTAGAGTCTGTACTCTAAATTAAGCCCCTTTTCATTCTACCTAGTAAAATTTAGTAGGTCAGACTTAAGTGCTAAATAGGAAATTTTCAGTGTTTTCCACTTTACACACATATTATTTTTCTACAATTTATATTTCATTTTTACTTCCTCTCAAGAGTCTTAGTCTGTTTTATTGCCCATCTTTTTTTTTTCTTTTCATTTTCTACATTTCGATTCTCCATCCCTGTATGACAAACCACTCCAAATTTAGCTTCAAAATGCCTATTTATTATTATGTTTTGTAGTCCTGTGGGTTGACTGGGCACAGCCGATGGTTCTATTTTGAAGTCCCACTTAGAGCTGAGACTCTATCCACTTGAAGACTTTGTGCAGCTTGTTGTGTAAGACAGCTTCTTCAGCCACATGTTTGGCTCCTGGATTAGGATGACGGAGCAGATGAGATGGGTTAGGATGACGTTCTCTTCACAGGCCCTTTTCTCATAGCCAGTGAGCTTCCTCACGACACTTTAGTCTCAGGGTAGTCTGATTTCCTACATGGTTGCCAACTTTTCTTAGAGCAGTTGTTCTAAGAAGCCTCAGGGTTTTTTGACCTAGCCTAGAAGTCATTCACTGTCCCTTTTACCATAGTACTTTACTGATTTCATAGGGTTAGCCTGGATTCACTGTAGAAAGACTACACAGCAGGTAAACAGGAGTAGTTTGTTGGGAGCATCTTTAGAGACTGGCTGGCTTGAGTAGCTGACCTGTAAAAGAAAATGTGATGGAAGAAATTCTATTCTGCTACCTAAATTCCCTCAATTTAAGAGGTTGGTTAGAGTTTAAAATGTAAAATAATTTAGTATGCTTAATTTCTGCATCTTAATTATTATTTATTTTGAAATAAGCAAGACAGAGATGAGTAATTGACTTGTTTTTTAAAATTATGTAATAACACTTTCCTGGGAACTCATTATTGTCATAGAACATCTTTAATACTGACTTTTTTTTTATTTCTCAGGCTTTCCTTTTGACTTCTTGTCACTTCCACATTTTTCTGGAGAGCAACTTATACAGAGAGAGAAACAGTTAACTAATGTCCAGGCTTTGGCTTTGAAAGAATGTCTGAGTAAGTAATGGTTTGTACATTTCATTAAATGTTTACTTGTTCAGAAATAATGCATTGTTATTGTTGTACTTTTTTTTAATTTCATTTTTAAAGTTTATTTAATTTATTTATCTTGAGAGAGTTAGAGACAGCACAACTGCGGGAGGGAGGGAGAGAGAGAATCCCAAGCATCTCTGCACTGTCAGCACACAGCCTGATGCGGGGCTTGCACCCATGAAGCCGTGAGATCATGACTTCAGCCAAAACCAAGAGTCGGACACTTAACCGACTGGGCCACCCAGGCACCCTTCACACTTTTTCTCACATTCTTTGCCTTTTAGGTGTAATGCTCATTTGTAGAACTACTCTTGGTAGGGTAATGCAGAGTAGAAATGGTCTGCAACTTTTTTCCCACCAGACTTAGAATCTTTGTGTTTTATTCATACATCTCTGTTAACATTCATAAAAACATTTCTTTGGGAAAATTTGGTATCTCATTCCCTTTAGCTATATATTGGAAAAGATACCTAACTTTTATCCTGATTGCTATAGACCTTCATTTTTATTTTATATCCAAGTTAGTTAGCATATAGTGCAATACTGATTTCAGGAATAGAATCTGGTGATTCGTCCCCTACATATAACACCCAGTGCTCATCCCAACAAGTGTCTTCCCTCATGCCCCTTGCCCATTTAGCCCATCCCCACACCCACAACCCCTCCAGCAACCCTCTGTTCTCTATATTTAAGAGTCTGTTATGTTTTGTCCCCCTCCCTGTTTTTATATTATTTTTGCTTCCCTTCCCTTATATTCATCTGCATGGTATCTTAAGTACCACATATAAGTGAAGTTATATGATATTTGTCTTTCTCTGACTACTTTCGCTGAGCATAATAGCCTCTAGTTCCATCCAAATAGTTGCAAATGGCAAGATTTCATTCTTTTTGATTGCCGAGTAATACTGTATGTATACACACACACACACACACACACACACACACACACACTACATCTTTATCCATTCAGCTGTCGATGGACATTTGGGCTCTTTCCGTAATTTGGCTATTGTCAATAGCACTGCTGTAAACATTGGGGTGCATGTATCCCTTCAAAACAGCATACCTGTATCCTTTGGATAAATACCCAATAATGTAACTGCTGGGTCATAGGATAGTTTTAGTTTTAATTTTTTGAGGAAACTCCATACTGTTTTCCAGAGTGGCTACACCAGTTTGCATTCCCTCCAGCAACGCAAAAGAGATCCTCTTTCTTTGCGTCCTCGCCAACGTCTGTTGTTGCCTGAGTTGTTAATGTTAGCCATTCTGACAGGTGTGAGGTGGTATCATTGTGGTTTTGATTTGTATTTCCCTGATGATGAGTGATGCTGAGCATTTTTTCATGTATCTATTAGCCATTTTGATGTCTTCTTTTGAAAAGTGTCTCTTCATTTCTTTTGCCTATTTCTTCACTGGATTATTTGTTTTTTGGGTGTTGATTTTGATAAGTTCTTTATAGATTTTGGATACCTACCCTTTATCTGATATGTCATTTGCAGATATCTTCTCCTGTTCCTTCAGTTGCCTTATAGTTTTGCTAATTGTTTCCTTCACTGTGCAGAAACTTTCTATCTTAATTAGGTCCCAGTAGTTTGTTTTTGCTTTTCTTTTCCTTGCCTCCAGAGACATGTTGAGTAAGAACTTGCTGTGGCCGAGGTCAAAGAGGTTTTTGCCTGCTTTCTCCTCCAGGATTTTGATGGCTTTCTGTCTTATATTTAGGTTTTTCATCCATTTTGAGTTTATTTTTGTGTATGGTGTAAGAAAGTGGTCCAGGTTCATTCTTCTGCATTGTCGCTATCCAGTTTTCCCAACATCATTTGCTGAAGAGACTGTCTTTATTACACTGGATATTCTTTCCTACTTTGTCAAAGATTAGTTGGCCATACGTTTGTGGGTCCATTTCTGGATTCTCTATTCTGTTTCATTGATCTAAGTATCTATTTTTGTGCCAGTACCATACTGTCTTGATGATTACAGCTTTGTAATACATCTTGAAGTCCGAGATTGCCTCCAGCTTTGCTTTTCTTTTGCAGTATTGCTTTGGCTATTTAGGGTCTTTTCTGGTTCCATACAAATTTTAGGATTGTTTGTTCTAGCCTTATGAAGAATGCCGGTATTATTTTGATAGGGATTCCATTCAATATGTAGACTGCTTTGGGTACTATCGACATTTTAACAATATTTGTTCTTCTAGTCTGTGAGCATGAAGTATTTTTCCATTTTTTTGTGTGTCTTCTTCAATTTCTTTCTTAAGCTTTCTATCGTCTTCAGTGTATAGATTCTTCTCCTCTTTGGTTAGGTTTATTCCTAGGTATTTTTATGGTTTGGTGCAATTGTAAATGGGATCCATTCCTTGATTTCTCTTTCTGTTGTTTCATTATCGGTGTATAGAAATGCAACTGATTTCTGTGCGTTGATTTTATATCCTGCAACTTTGCTGAATTCATGGATCAGTTCTAGCAGTTTTTTGGTGGAATCTTTTGGGTTTTACATATAGAGTATCGTGTCATCTGTGAAGAGTAAAAGTTTGACCTCCTCCTGGCCAATTTAGATGTCTTTTATTCCTTTATGTTGTCTGGTTGCAGAGGCTAGGACTTCCAATACTATGTTGAATATTGGTGGCGAGAGTGGACATCTGTGTCATGTTCTTGACCTTAGGTGGAAAGCTCTCAGTTGTTCACCATTGAGGATGATATTAGCAGTGGGTCTTTTGTATATGGCTTTTATGATCTTGAGGTACCTTTCTATCCCTACTTTCTTGAGGGCTTTTATCAAGAAAGGATGTTGTATTTTGTCAAATGCTTTCTTTGCATCTATTGAGAGGATCATATGGTTCTTGTCCTTTCTTTTATTGATGTGATGTATCACATTGATTGACTTGTGGATATTGAACCAGCCCTGCATCCAAGGTATAATGGTGAATAATGCTTTTAATATATTATTGGATCTGGTTGGCTAATATCTTGTTGAGAATTTTTGCATCCATGTTCATCAGGGAAATTGGTCTGTAGTTCTCCTTTTTAATGGGGTCTTTGTCTGGTTTTGCAATCAAGGTAATGCTGGCCTCATAGAATGATTTTCGAGGTTTTCCTTCCATTTCTATTTTTTGGAACAGAAAATTAACAGAGTGTTAATTGGATTCTTGTTTTGGGGAGATTTTTTATTACTAATTCAATTTCTTTACTTGTTATGGGTCTGTTCAAATTTTCTGTTTCTTCCTGTTTCAGTTTTAGTAGTTTATATGTTTCTAGGAATTTGTCCATTTCTTCCAGATTGCCCAATTTATTGGCATATAATTGCTCATAATATTCTCTTATTATTGTTTGTATTTCCACAGTGTTGGTTGTGGTCTCTTCTCTTTTGTTCTTGATTTTTATTTATTTATTTATTTATTTATTTATTTATTTTCCTTTTTTTTTTTTTTTTTTTTTTTTTTCAGACTGGCTAGGGGTTTATTAATTTTGTTAATTCTTTCAAAGAATCAGCTTCTGGTTTCATTGATCTGTTGTACTGTTTTTTTTGGTTTTGATAGCATTGATTTCTGCTCTAATCTTTATTGTTTCCTGCCTTCTGCTGGCTTGGGTTTTATTTGCTGTTCTTTTTCCAGCCCTTTAAGGTGTAAGCTTAGGTTGTGTATCTGAGACCTTTTTTCCTTCTTTAGGAAGGCATGGATTATTATATACTTCCCTCTTTTGATGCCTTTGTTGCATCCCAGAGGTTTTGGGCTGTGGTGTTATCATTTTCATTGGCTTCCATGTACTTTTTAATTTCCTCTTTAACTTCTTGGTTAACCCATTCTTCATTCTTTAGTACAATATTCTTTATTCTTCAAGTATTTGTTGTCTTTCTAAATTTTTTCTTGTGGTTGACTTCAAGTTTCATAGCATTGTGGTCTGTAAATATGCATGCTATGATCTTGATCTTTTTGTACTTGCTGAGGGCTGATTTGTGTCCTGGTATGTGATCTATTCTGGAGAATATTCCATGTGCACTGGAAAAGAATGTGTATTCTGCTGCTTTAGAATGAAATATTCTGAATATATCTGTTAAGTCCATCTGGTCCAGTGTGTCATTCAAAGCCATTGTTTCCTTATTGATTTTCTGCTTAGATGATCTGTCCATTGTTATAAGTGGGGTGTCGAAGTCCCCTACTATTATGATATTCTTGTCAATGAGTTTCTTTATGTTTCTGATTAATTGATTTATATATTTGTGTGTTCCACATTGGGAACATAAATGTTTACAATTGTTAGATCTTCTTGGTGGATAGACCCCTTAATTATGATATAATGCCCTTCTTCATCTCTTGTTACAGTCTTTATTTTAAAATCTAGGTTGTCTGGTATAAGTATGGTTACTCCAGCTTTCTTTTGGCAACCAGTAGCATGATAGATGGCTCTTCATCCTCTTATTTTCATTCTGAAGGCGTCGTTAGATCTAAAATGGGTCTCTTGTAAACAGCATATAGATGGATCTTGTTTTCTTATCAATTCTGTTACCCTGTATCTTTTGATTGAAGTGTTTGATTGGAGTTTTTAGTCCATTGACATTTAGAGTGAGTACTGAAAGATTTGAACTTCTTGCCATTGGGTTAGACACTCCTATAGAGTTAGGAGTTTCTGGTGGTGTTTTCTGGTAGTTTCTAGTCATTGTTGCTTTTGGTCTTTTTTGTTTTCTTTCGTCTTTTCCCTCAGAGAGTCCCCGTTAAAATTTCTTGCAGGTCTGGTTTACTGGTTACCAACTCCTTTAGTTTTTGTTTGTCTGGGAAACTCTTTATCTCTCCTATTTTGAACGACAGCCTTGCTAGATAAAGAATTCTTGCCTGCATATTTTTCTGGTTTAGCATGTTGAATGTATTCTGCCACTCCTTTCTGGCCTGCCAAGTTTCTGTGGATAGGTCTGTTGTGAACCTGATCTGTCTTACCTTACAGGTTAAGGACTTTTTTCCCTTGCTACTCTCATAATTCTTTGCTTGTCTGTGTATTTTGTGAATTTGACTGATATCCCTTGCTGATGGTCGTTTTTTGTTGATTTTGATGTCTGTGTCTTTCTCCGTGTTAGGAAACTTTTCTGCTATGATTTGCCCACATAAACCTTCTACCCCTTTTTCTCTCTCTTCATCCCTCCAGGACCTCTATGATTCAGATGTTATTACTTTTTAATGAGTCACTGAGTTGTCTAATTCTCATATTGTGCTCTGTTGCCTTAATTTCCCTGTTTTTTTCTGTTTCACTGTTCTCCATAAGTTTGTCGTCTCTATTGCTGATTTGCTGCTCTGCTTCATCCATCCTTGCTGCCGTGGCAGCCATTCAAGATTGCACCTCAGTATCACATTTTAAATTTTGTCCTGACTAGATTTTACTTCTTTTATGTCCAGAAAGGGACATATGATTCTATGCTTTTTCAACCCCAGCTGGTATTCTTATTATCGTGATTCTAAATTCAGGTTCAGACATCTTTCTTATATCTGTGTTAATTAAGTCCCTGGCTGTCATTTCTTCCTGTTCTTTGTTTTGGGTAAATTCCTGCCGAGTTCTGTGGCTCAAGTTAATGCAGATTGTTGTGTTAATCCTCAGATCAATTTTCTAGGTGTGCAAAATGGTTTCGTGATGATTTGGCTGCATTTCAGGACGAGAGAAACAGAACTTCCATGCTGCTCTGCCATCTTACCTAACTTTAACTTTTGTCTCTAGACCTTTTTATAAAATTTCTTGTTATATATTTTTGGTTGTAACAGGAGGATAGAGACTGCAAATAGAAAGAAATGCAACTGCAGAGAAATTACTGTTACCTTGAGCATTGATTCTTTAACCATTAAGACTTTAACCATGACTGTTAATAAAAATTCATTTTGGGGCACCTGGGTAGCTCAGTTGGTTGAGCATCCGACTTCGGCTCAGGTCATGATCTCACGGTCTGTGAGTTTGAGCCCCGCATCGGGCTCTGTGCTGGCATCTCAGAGCCTGGAGCCTGCTTTCGATTCTGTGTCTCCCTCTCTCTGCCCCTCCCCTGCTCATGCTCTGTCTCTCTCTCTGTCAAAAATAAATAAACATTAAAAAAAAAATTAAAAAAAAAATTCATTTCATATACTGAGTGAAGTTAGCTTTATGGATTTTTCTTATTCAGGAAAGTAACACTTTTTCCAATGGTCATAGTTTAAGGTTTTACTTCTATTACTAAATGTTAACTTAATATCAGTGTTAACATTCATTAGTCATCTATCAGTCTTACTCATTAGTACCTAATATGAGCTTATTTTAAACTAATTGATGAAGAATTTTTAAGAAATTGACTCAAATTGTGAGGCCTCATTAGTTGCATATAGAAAAAATGTGATATTAGAATTAAGTGGATATAGTATAAAATAAAAAGTATCCATTCTTTTCTTTTTTTTTTTTTAATTTTTTTTTAACGTTTATTTATTTTTGAGACAGAGAGAGACAGAGCATGAACGGGGGAGGGTCAGAGAGAGGGAGACACAGAATCCGAAACAGGCTCCAGGCTCTGAGCTGTTAGCACAGAGCCCAACGCGGGGCTTGAGCTCACGGACCGTGAGATCATTACCTGAGCCAAAGTCGGCCGCTCAACCAACTGAGCCACCCAGGCACCCCACCATTCTTTTCTTTAAAAGCATTTAAAAAACATCTTGAATTCAGTAGGCTGTTTTATTCAATGAAAAATAATTTTAGAATACTTCGTCTCAATTATTCTGTAAGAGTTACCTACTTTTTCAGTTGGACAAATCAGGGTAATTCGGTAGTCTTAAACTCCAACCACTGATTTATTTTTTTAATTGTATAGATGATATTAGCTCAAGGAAAATACAGTTAGAAAGGCAAATCAGTTTCAATAAAAAGTAGTACATGTTACAACCAAGGGAAAAAAAATACTGGAATCGTATTGTTGTGGCTGGAAAACCCCTATTTCAAACATCAGCCTACAGTATTACTCACTTCTTAACTTTGTTCTGCCCCTGCTAATTCCCTCTTCAGGCCCTACTTTCTTACCATGGGCCTTCTGCAGCTCTTTAAAATCCTGTTCCCTCCATATCTCCCCTCTCCATCGTTGCATCTCTTCCTTACCCTTTCAACCAGAAAGATTGCCAGAGTGGAATAGGCAGCTCTCTGAAGCTGATGCATTTCTCCTTTGGGTAGGAAGAGTTAACCCCCCTGTTTGGGCCAGAAGGGAAATACTAAAAGCTATACCTAGACTGCTGCCTGCAGGTATGATTGGAAGCTCTGGGTGGGGGTTGGGGGAAGAGCAGACAGAAGTACGGAATAAATGCTGAAAATGTAGAAGGGCCACGGGCAGCTGAGCTGTGCCAGCCATAGCTGTAAAGATGCCACAGCTTTGGGTGAAGTGCAAGGATGGTGGGGAGCCTGAAGCTGAAGGAAGCCATATAGCTAGTAGCTGCTAGAGAAACCAGCTCAGAGCATATCCAGGAAATGACCAATTTGCAATCCAAAGCATGAAATTGATGAATATTAATGATCCAGTTAATTTATGATGGAAATACTTGCTGAACCAATCTCTCCTGTACCCAGAGTCAATACTGGTTTAAAAATTTGGGGTAAAGATGCATCTTTTCAGAACTCCTCTATCTCTAAAGACAAGAAAATGACAGCAAAACAAAGTTTCTAATGTAAAATGTCTGAGTGTATTTCAGTGACTTTCAAAGAAGTGAAATATAAATATAAAAGTATCAAAAGTAGTATAGTTAATTAATTTACACATGGTGAAAACTAACGTAATAGGAGCAGCTTTCTTTGGGAAAAAATCAACAATTCAGTATCAATACAAAGATTATAGCCTTTGCTGAAAAACAAAAAGTTGTTCTGGAAGATTTTTTCAAAATTATCAACAAGACATAGAGTAGACTTATAATATCCCCAGTGGTTCTCTGACTAGTACTGAATCAGAGAGAGTAACTGGAAGAGTTTACACAAAAATACACATGCATTAATTGAGACACTTTGTTTTTTACAATAACACAAAAGTCAAATAAAATTTCTGTTTTGGTTTAGTTTTTTAATAATTACTTCAGTAATTTTATTTATTTTTAAAATTATACTTAATACTATTAGAATACTTACAATTTTATAATTCATGTTTACTTGATTTTTTGTAACTTTTAGCTTCTTGCATTGGGAAGTATTAAATATCTTATTTCACTGATTTTTAAAGAAACAATTTAGGAATGCTGGACAATTTTTATTTATTTTTATTATTTTTTTTTTTTAATTTTTTTTTTTAACGTTTTTTTATTTTTGAGACAGAGAGAGGCAGAGCATGAACAGAGGAGGGGCAGAGAGAGAGGGAGACACAGAATCCGAAACAGGCTCCAGGCTCTGAGCTGTCAGCACAGAGCCCGACGCGGGGCTCGAACTCACGGACTGTGAGATCATGACCTGAGCCGAAGTCAGACGCTTAACCGACCAAGCCACCCAGGCGCCCCATGGACAATTTTTAAATAAGATTGTTCAGTATGATACAAGACAAATGCCAAAACAGCAACAGTCTTGTCATTTTGCTCCAGTACTGCGGCCATTACTTTGAGTTTCCCACTTTTTTAAATTTATAGAACCTAGTAGAAAGCTGATTAACACTCAGTCTCTGGTACTTTTGAATATTCTGGTCTATATTTTTTCTTTAGTAAATACTAAGTTATTGCTATCTTTTTTTATGAATAGCATTCTTTTGCTGATTCATTTTTAGGCTTCAGTCCAATATTTTTCTCCCTAAACTTTTGACACTTGTGTGCAAACTCATTTATGCAGAGATTTTTTGTATAGGTAAATTATGCTGCTCATAATCCTGTTAAACTTCATCTGTTCCCTCTTTCTATTTCTCAGTCCTCAAGGCCAGAAGGAGTTCTACCCTGCTCTCAAGATAGCCCAACGTTGTAATGTAATTGACTGTTTTAATAAGCATGGGTCAGGTTCATGATTTAAGTTTATTTTTAATGTCAATAAAAATGTAGAGCTAAATTCTGAGCATATTACCTATTGTGCATCTTTCCTGTGAAAACAAACCACTGATAACTTTTAATTTTAGAATGACTCCCAGCAGATTGTGCAAAAAAGAAATGAAGCTTTTTATTTCTCACTAAGAAGTTGTAATAACAGCAGCATATTTTATAATCTTACTTTACCATTACTAATGTTCTTGAGTGCAGGAACCACCTTGGATAACAACTGGAATGATCCTAGCAATATCCACGTTGGTAGGGTGGGATTTTGCAGAGACATTGTTGTAAAGCTGATGTTCTCAAGTAGAATCTCTAGACCGGCTACTTTCTTCTTAGCCTACTCTCTTACATTATTTATGTGTCGACCTCATGTGATAATGTTCTGGACTTTAATCCTCTGTGTCCAAGAGCACAGCACAGTGCTTTGTAGACAACAAACTCCATAAATGTTGAGTTGAATTCTATGAATTTACAATTTACTATTATAGAAGAAAATGCTATTAGTTCAGAAGTATTTTAAAAATGTAATATTTTGGGTGCGCCTGGGTGGCTCAGCCAGTGTCCAACTCTTATTTTGGCTCAGGTCATGATCTCATGGTTCAGGAGACCGAGCCCTTCATTGGGCTTTGAATTGATAGCACGGAGTCTGCTTGAGATTCTCTCTCTCCCTCTTTCTGCGCCCTTTCCCCACTCACCCTCTCTCTCTCTCAAAAGAAATAAACCTTAAAAAAATGTAATGTTTTGACAAAAGTAATACATGTGTATCGTTTAAAATGCAAATGGTATTGAAAACTTCATGTAGAAACCAGCAATACTCTCCCTTTTCCTCCCCATCTTCCAGTCTTTGTCTGTAGACAGCTACCCTCAACTCTGCCAACTGGTTTTCCTAACATTTCCTCTAGTTTTTTAAGTAATGTGCGTATGCTATTTTTTGATTTGCCAGTTTCAGACATTATCTTGGCATCTAACACAGAAGATAAAGACTTAGCTTTCTCATATCACCTTTGCTTTCTCTTTCCACCCTTTACAGTGAAGTCATGAATTTTGGTCAGTGTTTAGTTTTAACATTATTATCACTATATAAATAAGTTTACCACTGAGTCTTGCAATATATGATGATAATTACCTCTCTTGTATAATCTTTGTTTTTCTTATGATGTGGATGATCATTTTTATTTGCCCATTCTTTTGTACAGGCAAAATATTGTTACTTTTCCAGAGGCTCCAACATTTTTCTACCTACTTAATAAGTTCATTATATGTTCAAACACAGTTCCTTTTTATTTCTCTTCATTTTTTTTTCCAGAGTGTTTACTATTTTTCTCTGTTGTGTTCAGGTTGCTTCTTAGACCTCTTGACTTCTGAGACACTTCTCTTTTCTTCTTTTCTTCTTTTGGAGTCTCCTTTTTTCCAGACTCCTTGTCTTCCTTCTTGGATTACTCCCTTGTTTGGTTGGTGACTATCTTTTAGTAACTACTTGAATAAAAGTTCATGGGTCATAATTTTTTTTGAGTTCTTGCTTACCTGAAAATATCTTTACTTGATTGACAAGTCATAAATACTTCTAGGTTGAAAACTATCTACCTTCGGAATTTTGAAGATGTTACTTTATTGTCTTCTACATGGTCGTGTTCCTACTGAGAAATCTAATGCCTATTTTTATCCTTTGTAGTGCTTTATTTTTGGTTTATATGATTTTACTCCGTTCTGGAATCTTTATCTCCAGAAGCTTTACTCTGAATCATAGTGTGTATGTATTTGCTGTCCTCTCCCTCTGCCCCCAGTTTTTTAAGTTGTCCATTCAATGAGCCATTTCAATATAAGATTCACATTCTTACATCTGAAAATTTTGATCTCTTTAAGAATTTCTTTCCCTTTCTCTTTTTTTCTCTTTCTAGAACTTTTATTAATTATATATTGGTTTTTCTGGACAGAATACCCAATTTTCTTTCCTATTTCCATATTGTTTTTTGTTCTAGTTTCTGGACAATATCTGGCATTTTATTTTAAGCCCTTTTATGGTATGTTTAAAATTTGAGTTCTCATGTACTTAATTTTAAAAAGTCTTTTTCTTGTTCATCAATTGTTCCTTTATCAAAGCATTGGTTATTTCTATGAGAATATTAATGATAACAAGCTTTCTTTTGTTTTCTGCAATTTTTTTTGTTTTTTGTTTTTTGTTTGTTTGTTTTTTCCTGCTGGGCTCTTTTTTCCTCTTTGCTTGCTTTAGTCTTTCTTTTCATCTTAGATTTTTTCCTATTTTGAGGGTTGCAATAAATAAACCTCCTTACCCACCCAGTTGAGAAACAAATGTAAAAACACACAGATGGAAATAAATAACAGGTAAAAGCTTGATTGAAGGATATGACTTTTTAGATCTATGGCCAGGTGAATTTTCTGATACATAACCCAGAATTGAATTTCCCCCTCTTGAATGAAGAGCTAGGCAACTGAAAAGCTAGGCCCTGTTGGGGCAGGGCCCTTATCACATTGCAGAGAGCATAAATTCTGAGAACCCGCCAGCTCAGAGGAAGGTTGGGGAGAAGGATCTGATCAGCGAATGCCTTGTTTCTTCTCCAGACTAGCTCCAAGAGTGACAGCTGGGAGAAGGGAGCTACAGGTGTTACTGAATTAAAGTCTTATGTGTGTAAACATAAGACCGTGGAAATGCAGAGTCCCCGCTCTCCTCAACACCTTTTCTTAAATGTCTAGTTACTCGTTTCTGTCTGTCCTGTTTTAAATGGGAAGCTTTGTGGACTTTAGTCTAATATACTGTCTGGCAAGCTGTACTGTAGAGTGGTGGAGTGACAAGTCACCATTTTGCTTGTGAGCTCCTGTCCCTACCTCTGCCTCAATATCAGGACCAAGCTCTTTTCTCTGGGGGCGTTCAGTTTTTCAAAAGCAGAATCCTTTCATCTTTCTTGGGAAGCATTTATACCTCCTAGCTTTCTGGCTACAGCACTTGGAGTTGGACCTTTCAGTATATAGACCTCTATTTAATCCCCCAGTTTTAGCCCCAGCTTCAGTGCTACCTTTCGGTGTGCCTGATGACACCAGTAGGCTGGGACTCTTTTTCAGCTTCCTCCCCCCAAAATGAGAACAGCCTCCTGGCTGTGAGGGGCGGAGGGTGGGGTGAAGACCTTTATTTAGTTGTCTCCTCCTTTTCTAAACATCCATGCGTCCAGTCCTAGTTTAACCTGGATCTCACCGTCATCTTCTCATACCACATAGTAGTGCTTTTGCAGGCACCCAGTGGACCCTTCCTGTCCTGTACCAACTCAGTTACTGTTCCACCATTGTCTCTTCTTCTAAAATGTCAAAAACTGTCATTATTAATTGTTTCTGCTTTTGTTGTCCTTTTTTTATTCCTTTGTTGTAGATTTAGGTTTTAGGAAGGAGAAGAAATAGATGGAATTGATCAAGTGACCACATGTAACTGAGAGTCTTACAGGTTTTATTTTCACATAAACACCAACGTCCTTAATGGTCTGCAATATATTCTGAAAACTTGTAAACTATATATTTACCATTTATCACTTGTTGGCATTAACAGATTATTCTAGTTTTGTTTATCTCACATAACTGGAAATTCTGTCATTACCTACAAATGGGATTAAAAGGAAAATAGGCATGTTGATTTGCTGGAGAAAGTCAACTGTTTTACTTTTGAAAACATTTCCCATGAAAGAGTAGTGGATGTACTTCTAGAGAGGCTTTAAAATAATAGGCATATGGTTAATTATATTGTTTTGTTGTCTTACAGAAAGGAGAAAGTTGGCAAAGCAGCCTGAAGTAGTTTCTGTTGATGAACTCAAAAATCTGTTAGTACTCACAAGGGAACACTTTGTAGATCATTTTGATGCTTTTCTTCCTAAAACAATTTCAATAAAGACAGACAAAATTAAAACCTCCGATATGTCAAATGGTAAGTTTTTTGTTGGTTTAAATATTGGTTCTTTTTGTATGTTTGGCATTTATTATAGTGATTTATCATTAAAACTAATAAAATGTTGGTCAAATCAAGACGTATCTTATAAATTTAATTAGTGATATATATTTGCATAGTCAAGTATGGTGTGTATATATGATGAACTATTTCTCATCATTTGAATATTAAAAAGTTTCTGATCACTCTTTTTTTTTTTTTTCTAAGTTTGTTTGAGAGAGAAAGAGCTCATGCATGTGTGTGTGTGGCGAGCAGGGGAGGAGCAGAGAGAGAGGGAGAGAGAGAAAATCCCAAGCAGGCTCCATGCCGTCAGCACAGAGCCCGACACGGGGCTTGATCTCACAAATGGTGAGATCATGACCTGAGCTGAGTTAAGAGTCAGATGCTTAACTGACTGAGCCACCCAGGCATCCCAATCACTCCTTTCTTTAAGGAGGTTTTTGAGCAGAGGGAGAAGCATTTTAAGGTGGTTCCTCTTACTGCTTTTACGAAGCTACTAGAAAGGGTGGATTTCTATTAAGTTACGTTTTTATAAGATAAGAATAGTAGGACCTACGCAGTAAATTTACTATAGTTAAAACTATATACAGTAAGATGCTCCACATTTGCCATTCATTGTAGCAGGAACAGTCACCAGACTTCACTGAAGGAGCAGGATACCATTTCTGTATTCATTTGCATTTTTTTCCTATTTTCCTGGTTCCTATTCTTGTGATGAATTTGAATGGAGTGAAGCTTTACAGGATCTAACAAGAAAGCATTTGGTGATTGCCTAGCATTTTAAAAGTCCAGGATAATTTTTTGTTTTTATTCCATGAGAATCCTTTTTTATTACATAGGTTAATAAGAAAATGACCAAAGAATCAAGTTAACAGTAATGTTTGTTGAATGAGTTTTCTGTTTTTGACACCATAAAGGTACACAAAAACTTTATGGCTTATGATCTGCTTTGAAAGCAAAATGCAAATACAGCATGCTGTGACATTTCAAGAGCCCAGGCCCTGGAGCTAGAGTGCCAGGGCTCAAATCTGAGTTTTGTCGCTTGTTAGCTGAATGTCTTTGGGCAGTTTTTCTGCCTCCTCATGCTTCTGTTTCCTCATGTTTTAAATGGGATTAATATCACCCACTTACTAGGGTTACTGCGAGGAGTAGACGAGTTGATGCATAAGCAACACAATGGATGCCAAAAACCTGTGAGCTGTTATTTGTATTATCATTATCATCATCATTACGTATCAGTAACAAAGTTCAATAGCAATGCAGAGTAATGTCAAAGATGTTGGAGACAGTGTAAGGTTCCTTGTAAATGGGGGATATGTTCAATAAAGAGACAAAGCTTCTTGGTTGCAACATGGGCTCTGGAACCAGACTAACAAGGTGGAAGCCGCTCTGCAGCTTACTTGCTATATGACTTTGGGCAAGTTTTCTAACCTCTCTGAGCTTCAAGTTATTTTTAATATTTAAATCGGAAATGACAAAGGTTGTTATGAGGATTAAATGAATTATTTATAAATTGCTTAGAAAGTTGCCTGGGATGCATATATTTTCACTCTTTTGTGGATCCTGAGAAACTTAACAGAAACCCATGGGGGAGGGGAAGGGGAAAAAAAAAAAAAAAAAGAGGTTAGAGTGGGAGAGAGCCAAAGCATAAGAGACTCTTAAAAACTGAGAACAGCTCTGGGCTGATGGCTCGGAGCCTGGAGCCTGTTTCCGATTCTGTGTCTCCCTCTCTCTGCCCCTCCCCCGTTCATGCTCTGTCTCTCTCTGTCTCAAAAATAAATAAAAAACGTTGAAAAAAAAAAAAAAAACAAAACTGAGAAAAAACTGAGGGTTGATGGGGGGTGGGAGGGAGGGGAGGGTGGGTGATGGGTATTGAGGAGGGCACTTTTTGGGATGAGCACTGGGTGTTGTATGGAAACCAATTTGACAATAAATTTCATATATTGAAAAAAATAAAAAAATAGACAAAAAAAAAAAAAAGAAAGTTGCCTGGTATGAAGTGCCATATATTAGTTTTTAAGTTAATGAATGTGAGTTTAGAGGAAAGGAATATAACAAGGGTAGGATAGTCACAGAACACTTTGTTAGGAGCCAAGGGACTCTGATGTAGGTCTTGAGTGATTCATGGGTTCTAGAGAGAGCGGAGAAGATAGGATTTTCCAGGGAGAAGAAGTAATATACCCAGAGTCATGGAGGTAAGAAAGGGCAAACTGAGACCAAGAGAGAAGTTGGCCTAATCAGAGGATTTGTACAGAAGATAACAGTTGGAAGGTAGGAAGGGCTGAAATAATTGTTTTTTTGTAAGTAAGGATATGTATCTTCTAGTTACCCATACAAAGTCAAGTTCTAGGACACTATTAACACACTGAGTTATGGGGTGCTCATCTTAAAATGTAAATCAGATTATATCACTCCTTTGCTCAAACCTTTGCCATTACTTTCCATTATACATAGAATGTGTCATCCTTAACATGGCTTACAAAAGCCCTACATGATGTCTGCCCTCATACTAGCTTCTAGAATTCTAGCTTCCTCCTGTGTCACATTTCTGTTTCCTTAGTACCACAGAGAGTCTTTCCGTTCCTTGAGCACATCACATCCCTTTCCATCTCAGGAACTATATACATGCAGTATCCTCTTTCTGGAATACTTTTCTCCCAGTCTTTTCCTGATGAATTGACAGTCATTCTTCAGACTTTGACTTAAATGTTAACTTCCTGAAAGGTTTTCCCAGACCTTCCTCACTTTAAGTTGATTCCTCTTGTACTCATTTTCTGTATCTTTCTTTGAATTATTTTTTACATTTTAAATTATATACTATGTATGTAATTTTTTATTAATTGTGTGTCTTTATTCTGAACCATATGTTCTTTGAGAATAAGGAGTGTGCCTGCTTACTGTCTCCAATACCCTAGAGCTTAGTACAGTACCTGGCACATAGGAATTCATTTCTCCCCAAATAATGTTGAACAAATGAAAGAAACCTTGAAGTTGGTTTTTTTTTTTTTTTTTTTTTTGGAGCCCGAACTGAAATTTGACAGGTTATATATTTGAACATGACTCCTCTAAGAATGAAGTTTTGATTTTTAACATTCTTAGTAGCTTTTGTTTCAGTAAATACATCTATATGTGAATTATACAGCAAAAGAAGCAATAAGGTCAATCATGTTTCATATTGTGACCCATTGTTTAACAACCACGCTCATTAGGAATTATTGACAATCGTTAGAGTTATTGATCTGCTTTCTTTTTCTTTTTTTTTTTTTTTTTATAAAATCTCTAGCATATATAACAAATAAAAATCAGCATGGAGAAAATGTCTTGATCTAACCATTTTATATAATCATTGCCACAGAGTTGCTAAAAACTTACAGTGCCAAATGTGATATCTGAACTCCAAAATGCAGTAACTGTCAAAATGGGGACATAAACACACTGTATAAATGGGTTTTCTAGGTAATTTTATAAGATCACAGTTTTATTATTTCAAATATTTTAATAAGAATCTCCTAGTACGTGTTTATAATTCTTGCTTTATTAAACAGAATATGCCAATTACAATGTAACCTTTTCTTTGTGATTTATTCATATTTATGTATGTCAGGTTATAATGGCCTATATTACTATCCACATATTTTCATCTGCAGTATTACTTCCTTTTTGTTTGCTGTGATTTGCGTAGGGAAGGTTTTGAATCCCTATTTCCCTATAGAATCACTTTTATTTCTTTGTTTCTCCTGTAAAGTAAAACACTTTTTTTTAAAGAAGCAATGTTCTTGGTTTCTCGGAGGCCCTTTTTGTGCTTTTTGGTTGTCAGCATGTCCTGGTGTCCTGACTGCCACAAAGATAAAATATTGTGTGTTATTTTACTGTAAGAATTCAATTAGATTATTCCCCAAAAGTGCATCTGAATGTTTGTTTAGCCTCTGTCATTTATATTTATGTAAATTGTGTAGCTGGAGTGAACAATTAATTATATTGTAATATTTAGGAACAATAATGTTTACTTTTATTTAACATTCTTGTATTCTTTTGTGAACTCAGCGTGTAAATGTTCAGATCTGCTAATGATATTTTCTTTATACTTTTAGTGGAAAGCCATGTCAACATTAAAAAGTAGATTATTTCATTATAAAGCTATTGCTGTATAAAATATTTCAGTACCCTTAAGAAATGAGAAGTGGTATTTTTGGATGGTGTTTGCTGGGAACCATCCACTGTAGTAATTAAAGATATTTTAAAATGTTCAAGGTTAAATAGCTTAATAAATAAAGGGAAAAGAGCATGTAATTGACTTCTATTTTCATTTATGTTTATTTTTTTTCTTTCTCATATGTAAAAACTCCTTTACTAAATCATCATTTTGTAAGACCCCCAAAGTATAAAATGGGTATTTTTGTCAGAGCTGATGGTTAGTCAAACAACTGATGTCCATTAATTTTCAGTTAATTTATTAGAACAGTGTGTAATAGTTCAAAAAAAATGTTAAAAATAAGATAGTTTTGGAATCCCAAAAGTAGTACAGTTAGTAATTTTTCCAGTGTTAAATAGTTTGGATGTACTAATAATTTATCATTTGAATGGAAGCTGTCTCTTTAGGTTTTTGATGAGAATTGTGATGTTTTAGCAATCTCTGTGTTGGTTCATTGTAACATAGTAACTAGAAAGATAAGCACACTCTTACATAAAATATTTTACTAGCGGTGAAATAACACTTAATGTTAGCGATTTACTTGAAGATGTATATGTTAAGGCATCTTACATTAATGGATAAGTGAGAGTTCTTTCTAAGGTAACCTTTATCTGAGAACATCATATGTTATTTACTATATTATCATACTTTTGAGAATGAAATAATCTCTTTTCAAGATACGAAATTTTCCAAATAATGCTATTAATTCCTGTTCCTGGAATGAAAATCACATAGTATATCCAGTATATTCTCCATACAGTTGCCTCCTTTTCATTTAGTTTCACAAAAAAATAACAAAGTTACGCTTTTATTCACAGGAGTCCTCATAGTGCTAATTCGTTTTCTGAATTCTAGGGCATAACTTTTTTCTTTCTTTCTTTTTTAAGTTTATTTATTTTGGAAGAGACAGAGACATGGGTGAGTGGGGAAAGGACACAGTGAGAGGGAGACAGAGAATCCCAAGTAGGCTTTGCAGTGCTATTGCAGAGCCTGACGTCAAACCTAGGGATGTGTGAGATCATGACCTGAGATGAAACCAAGAGTCGATGCCAACCGACTGAGCCACGCAGGTCCCCCTAGTGCATAACTTTTCTTATGAGGAAACAGTAAAGTAGGCAAAGCTTAACAGTGGTTTTTTTTTTTCATTTCCAAAAAACTTTTTTTTTAATGTTTATTTTATTTTTGAGAGACAAACAGGAAGTGGGGGGGGGGGAGGCACAGAGAGAGGGAGACACAGAATGCAAACAGGCTCCAGGCTCTGAGCTGTCAGCACAGAACTGGATGCGGGGCTTGAACTCATGAACTGTAAGATCATGACCTGAGCTGAAGTAGTACGTTTAACTGACTGAGCCACCCAGGTGCCCCCCAAAAACTTTTCAATGGAATTTTGCTTGGGCCATCAGAGATATCCTTAATGAATGCCTGAGATAAGTACTATACAATTAATCCAACATGACTTTATATATATACATGTACACATGCACATGGATGGATGGATGGATCTACATGTATGCATTTTTATATAACAAAATTTAATACGTTAATCACTTTCAGTACTTATGTATGTTTCTTTTGCTTTAGACATCAGTTCAGTGGAACCTGGTTCTTCAAGTCTAATGGAAACCAATCCCCTGGAATGGCCAGAAAGGCATGTTCTTCAAAATTTGGAAAGTTTTGAAAAAGCTAAACAAAAAATGAGGTAATATTTAAATAGCTCAGTATTTTTAAATAACATTTTTTTTCTTAATCCTTAAGTTTAGTGTTTATGAAATACAGGTAGTTTCTAGTTTTATTAAAAGGAAATATATGCAGGGGCTCCTGGGTGGCTCAGTCGGTTAAACATCTGACCAACTCAGGTCATGATGTCACAGTTTGTGGGCTCAAGCCCTGCGTCAGGTTCTGTGCTGACAGCTCAGAGCCTAGAGCCTGCTTTGGATTCTGTGTCTCTCTCTCTCTCTGCCTCTCTCCCCTGCTCACACCCTCTGTCTCTCTCTGTCTCTCAAAAAGTGAATACAAATGTTTAAAAAATTAAAAAAAAAAAAAAAGAAGGAAATCTATGCATCCTGTAAGCAGTAGGTAGAGTGTTTACAGAGTAGAATGTTGAGAAAGTAACTGTTCTTCCTGACCTTCTACTTGTACCTTCTGGATGTACATAATCATAGTTAACATTTTAGTGGATGCCTTCCCAGACCATATGGGTGTTAGAAAGTAGACTAGAGACAGTAAAGTATCGCCTAAACTGAGAAGGCACTTTGAGATGGAAAAACAAAGCAAGCCACTCCATACCTTCTACACAGTTTTGTTCAGCGTAACTCACTGACAGGGTTTCAGGCTGATGACAATCCAGTGCTTAGCTATTCTCCACAAAGTCTGGACCTTAATCCACAGATTTTGTAGAGTGAGGGGATAGGCAGAGGTCATTGTAAGAGGTCAAAGTGTTTAACATTTAGCAGACCTCATGGAGCCATCTGTGTGCCAGAGGTCGAGAGAGGGGAAGAAACTCTGCTATCTCTACTAGTTGTCTGAACAACTTTAGGGAAGATCAGAACAAGCCTTTCCACATTCTGGTCAGGGCATACGTTAACCTCTGAGAGGCTTGAAACACGAGAGAAGTCGTCGCATGAACTAGATGGAGCCAAAGATGGGATCAGTATTATCAGAACTCTTACATCTGGGATACTTTCTTGACCTTTGCTTTCATCTTTTTTGTTGTTGTTGTTGTTGTTTTTTTGATAGCCCTGTTTTAAATTCCTAATAATTCTTTTTTGTTCTCAGCTCCCATTTTTTTCATTAGCAACCTCTTCTTTTATTAATAATGAGAATTCAGGAGATACTGACAGGATGTTAATTGCAATCTTCTTTTAACTTGTTATATCTGCTCCTTGGATATCTCATTATCCTTTGGATCTGTTCTGTTTGTTCCTCTGGTGTTTTTCTCTTATGTGTATCTTTCCTCCAGTGCCTGTCTGGTGGTCCTTGATTGTTTCTAGCTTGGAATTGAGTACCAAGCTGCTTTATATAGGTAGTTGGTGTTTATTTTCTCTAAGTGTAGACCTGTTGCCTGCCTGCTGTCACCTGAATGTTGGGAGTGGGGAGATGCAGGGTGGAGCATCCCTGGTAGACTTCACTGTAGGGCACCTGTGGGGGTTCCAAAAGGGAGGCAGCCTTGGTCCTTCACTCAACACTGCAATAACAGGGCTTTATTCTAGGGGCATTGACACTGAGACTGGGACAGACACAGTTCTGGATCTTCGAAGAGAACAGTTTCTCTGTTTTTCACTTGGAGATAAAATTGCAAGGGTAAAGGGAGGTGTGAGAGGGTGATACTTGAACAACTGTTCTAGTAGGGTTCTTAAAATACATTGCCTGATTTCTGCCCGTTGCCACTCAGCCCAAGTGTAGTCTCACCATGGCTTTGTGGGATGGGAGGAAGACAGATTCTACGTTTTTTTGTAGACTTCTCTCTAGCTCTCATTTACATGCTTGCTCTAGTTTATTCCTTTGTTTGGCCCACCATTTTTTCACCTTTCGTTTCTTAACCTTCTTATGAATTTAGTGACTGGCACTTCATCATTGTGATTTCCATTTGTTTTGAGTGGGGAGGTTAACATGTATGTTTAATGCACCATCATCTTGAACTAGAAGCTTGTTTGTCATTCAAGATCTAGATCAAATACCACCTTTCTCTTAAGTCGTTCATAAATGTTGCAACTCAGTGTTCTCTTTCTTCATTAAGCACCCAAGGACTGTATCACTACTTCCTTCATGAAACTTGTTTTATTGTACTTTTTATACCTCATTCTGCATTGGTGTATCTGTCTCCTTTCACTGCCCTCACCTCCTTTCTCCTACTCAAGGCATACGTGTATACTAAATTACAAGCAGTGATGATGAGTCTATACATTATCATCAGTGAACTCTTTTTAGTATCTCACGATGATATTTACAAAGTCATTGCTCAAATACTTATGAGTGTATCACCATATGGGGAGATATCATCGAATTCTTGATTAGGAACAAAAGTTATGTTGCAGATATTCAGATTTGTATTTTGTTAAAACAGGCTTAACTGGATCATTAAGGAATATCCCATAGTGAAATTCAGAAGTCATAAGAATTTGGCTTTGGACAAACTCACCTGTTGTGTGACTTTGTTGCCTCATCTTTAAGATAAGAATAACAATCCCAGTTCTGCTTCAAAGTTGTCAGTGTTTAATGAGATAATGTATGAAAAAATACTTTGTAACCTTGAAAACACTGAACAAAATAAAGTGCTATTATTTAATTTATTTATTTAGTTATTTTAACCTAAGTCCTATCCTGTATATATTTTAGCTATATCTTGGTGGTGTAATTTATCATAAACTGGACTTTTAAATTGCTTTGGGAGGCACCTGAACGGTTCATTTGGTTGAGAATTTGGCTCCTGATTTTGGCTCAGGTCATGACCTCGTGGTCCAGGGTACTGAGCTCCCCATAGGGCTCTGTGCTGACAGCATGGAGCCTGCTTGCGATTCTCTCTCTCTCCCTCTCTCTCTCTGCCCCTTCCTTGCTCATGTATGTGTGTGTGTGTGTGTGTGTGTGTGTGCATGCGTGCATATGCACGCATGCTCTATCTCTCAAAAAAAAAACTTAAAAAAAATTTAAAATATTGCTTTGATATCCTTGTGTCCAGGGTTCTATGTAAATGCAAATTATACACATCCTCATTGCATCTAGCCTGTAAGATGACTGGGAGTTATATTCATTAAGAAACCTTTGTGAGTCACTGTTAGAGAATAGCTATGTAGAAATTAAATTAAACTCATAACGTAGCTCCTGCCCTCCTAGGGAATGAAGTTTAGAGAAAATATTTGTGTATTTTCTTGTTCCACTCTTTTTATTAGATTTATATTTTCAATTTAAAAATAAAGGGGATAGGAGGGGGAGAGGGGCACTGTTGGTAGATTATTGATCTTTAATGTATAGAAATAGGAGTCTAAAACCATAATGTCAACATTTTAATCATATAATCGCCACTAAAAATGCTGGATTGGAGTAATAAAATAATCAGGGAATAGGTGAATTACTATGAAGTCAGGAAATTAATTTTCTGTGCAGGTATTGAAAGATTTGCACTTTGGTGACAGAGCAGTAGCATGATCTGTGATAGTGCTTGATAAAACCGTTAGCATTCTCTGAAACTACAGTATTTTCCTTTTTCTAGTTTTTAAACTTCTGTGAGTTTTTGGGTCCTTCGCAGAGTGATAGAGTAGAAATAGTACCTAATTCAGAGTCACTCTAGTTCTGACTGTCATTTTATTTTATTTTATTTTATTTTATTTTATTTTGTTTTTAATTTTTTTTAACGTTTATTTATTTTTGAGACAGAGAGAGACAGAGCATGAACGGGGGAGGGGCAGAGAGAGAGGGAGACACAGAATCTGAAACAGGCTCCAGGCTCTGAGCAGTCAGCACAGAGCCCGACGCGGGGCTCGAACTCACGGACCGCGAGATCATGACCTGAGCCGAAGTCGGACGCTTAACCGACTGAGCCACCCAGGCGCCCCCTGACTGTCATTTTAAATGGCTGTGTCATCCTGGGCTTATGGCTTGTAATGCAAACCAATGTGTGTTAGTATCTTTATCTGAAAATTAGTAATAATGATTGTTTTCTGGGCTTGGTATGCTGACTTTCACTTTAGAAAGTACTTATTTTCAGGTGGTAACTTCATTTTGAGAGAAGAACTATTCTGTCTTTGTTAAGGAAATTTGTGAGGATTAAGAACATATTGTATGTAAAGTAGTTTGAGAAGTATAAACTCTTGTATATATTTCAACTGTAATAATGATTCAGTGCTTATTCATAATGTTATAATCATGGCTAAGAGAAACCTTGGGGAGATTTCTGATTACTGTCTCATTTCATGGTTGTGCCTCAGGTAATCTTTCAAATTCATAGAAAATTGGAACATTTAGTCCCTACTGTCAAAATTTACGAGATTATGGGGTTTCCAAACGTACAAAACAGTTTAGATTTAAGTTTTATAGAATTGATAACTTCACACTCCTAAATAATCATGCCATCACTTATAAAGAATAGAATTATGTTTATATTAGTTAAGTAGTAACATTATTGCTGTGGTAACTGCAAGTTTCACCGTGACCTACGGGTTTTTAAAAATATACTTGTATACTAAATGATTCACAAAGATTTTACATTATTTTCTTTCCTAAATAATAATTCTGTAGTTTTCTTTGTCTGTTGTTCTCGTTTCTGCTCACATCACCTTTTCCTGACTACAGTGAATTCTAATCCATTTTTAATTAATCTACATAACACTATTTCTCAGAACTGGTTCATTACCTCGTTCATCTGAACAGTTGCTGGGCCACAAAGAGGGTCCACGGGATTCAGTCACCTTATTGGATGCTAAGGAATTGCTGAAATTCTTTACTTCAGATGGATTACCAGTTGGAGATCTTCAACCTTTACAGATTCAAAAAGGGTAAGTTATAAACTTGTAATTGCCAGTTAACTTCTTAAAAATCATTTGTAAAGCACATTGCATCTCATTTCTTTAGCCAGTTGATGCCCTCTGCTGCTTAGGCAAAATTCTCAAGGATGATCCCAGTGTTCCTCACATTTTACCTTAGCCAATGTGTTACTGTTTTGTGGTATTGAATATAAGGAAAACAAGAAAGCAACCTCTGTTTACTCCTGGTAGAAGTCAGTAGCTTCTACTTTGTATAAAAAGGACAATGCTTATTTAGAAAGAATTATAATTTGACTTGTAAAAAAGTTTTAATTCTTTTATCTGTGTTATTCTTTGGTTTTGATTTTGCCATTACCTGTCATGACACTGTCAGTCATGCCCAATATTAGCAAAAAGCACAGCCTTTCAACTGAAGAGAATGGAAAAGTACAATAAAAATGTTTTTGAAACTGTAATATTACTAAGAACTCAGTGTCTATATGAATAGTTTATAACTGATTTGACTTCCAAGACAACTTCCACTAAGTTACTAGTTAATATAATACTAGATGTTGCTAAAGTTGACTTAATGAATAGGTAAAATTGTGACATCGGTTACTCATGAGATTTGAATCATTTGTTCACCATCCCGATTTCTTTTTAATGTTAATCCATTATTTTGAAAACCTCCCAGAGGACCTTAAAAATTATAGATCACTTTAATCACTTTTACAAAACTTGTTTTGGCAAATATTGATTTTAAAGGTAAATTTTGGAAGGCATTTCTTTCAAGGTAGTTATATTTCACAAATAATCCCGGAGCTCATTGCCTTTAGGTGCATGTTCACGAGAGGGAGGCAGGGAGGGAGAGAGAGGGAGAGAGAAAAGGAACAACTTTGAAAACTTGAGGATCTTAATAATTCTGGGTCTTAATGACTTAATGATCTTAGTGACGTAAAAATTGTGTGATTTTTCCTTCCTCATAACTTTGAGAGATTGATAATCTTTTTCATGGGAATCAAGAAAGTGAAGAATTATATACACATTTTCATTTATTTAGCTATTGGATTATTGTCCTTCCGGATCATTAAATGTGAATTGACAAAGTCAAATGGATTTGCCAAAACTGAATTATATAGATTTTGCTCTTTTGAACAGAATGTCTTTCTAAATGCCCTGATGGAGGATATACTCGTAGTGGAGATACACTTTTTTTTTTTTTTTTTTTTTTTTTTGGTAATTTGTGGGCAATTTACTTAGGAAAATTTGATATGGTTCCTTGGTGTTAGAATGACATCATTATCCAATATATCTTCTATTAATGTTAAAGTCGAACCATGAGCTTTCATAACAATGAATCAGGAACCTGTGGATTCTTACTAAAATGTCTGCGTATGCAAGGAGCTGTTGAAATGTTAAAGTATAGGCATGACTCCTGTGTGTATACCAAAGAGATATTAAACACTGACAAAATACATATTTATTGAAACATTTCTTTTAGAAAGAACAAGTTCTGAGTAAAATTAAAGAAAAACACATAAAGTTGCTAAGAGGGTTGAAATAAGAAATGAGACACATGGGTAAAGGGAAGAAGTGAAATGCTAGGTGCCTGAATTGTTTTATATCAAGAAGTCATTCGTTTAATAATGAGTCATCAAAATACTGGGGTCATTAAATTAGTGTTACTAATTAGTGTTACTTTTTGTGGAACACTTTAAATGGACGCGTTAGAATATAATTCTGTTTTTAGGGCTCATTACTTAGCATATGCCTTACATTTTAATGTAATAATTTCAAATGCTTATTAATAGCAACCTAGGTAATTTTCAGTGGCAAGCGGGCAGTTTTTATTACTAAAGCCATAGTGGGGGAAATGTGAGAGAGCACAAGTATTTATGGTACTGTACAACCTGCTTGCCTTTCTATGTGCCATTTCCAAGTTTTCATTCTATTGACTATGTAAAGGCCACCACTGCATTGTTCTCCCATTCCCATATAACCTATTCTCCATCAGGAACATGATCCTGAGCATTGGAACAGTGCCTCTCAGCTCAGGCAGAGAAGCAGGGGTTGGTGGGAGTGGGTACCTACCAGAATAATCAGAAGAGCTTAACCTAATTGCAGTGACCTTTTTCTTCCTGAGATTTTGATACACCCCTGCAGGTTTGCATGTGGATGGGGTTGAGCATGAATATTTTATGTAAGCTCACCATATGATTAGTTCTCACCTACCTGCTGATTGAAAAACTACTTCAGAAGCAGAATTGAAGTCAGCAGTCTCTGTATCCTCTGGTATTTAACAGGATGCTAACTCTTAAAGTAGGTGTCAAGATGACTGCATTTCCAGGCAAAGAAAAATCTGGATCCCTTATAGTAGGAAGTAAATGCTTTGTTACCAAAAATTTCAAATTAACTTTATTCATCCACAAAAAAGAATTTAACTAAATGCATAAACATTAGGTGACTACACCGGGAAAAAAAATCCTTCAGAAATAATGCAGCTTCTCAAATTTCCACTATAAATCATTTTTCATTCTTGATTTATCCATTTCTCAAAATAGTTTTGTGAAGTAAATAATAAAGAACATCATGACTTCAAAAACTTGAGGCACAGAAAATGCAGGTGACAAACCCACTTAAGGCTTAACTTTGTTTGATTTCCTTCTTAAGCTTTCTGATGTTACTTACACTTTATCCCATAGAAGATTCAATTATGGAGAAGGAAGTCAGATTTCTTCCTTTAGGTACCTTCTTGAACTTTCTCTTTGTCACTAAATAAACTTTAAATACAAATGAAAAACTTTTTGTTTTAGGGAAAAGACTTTTGTTCTGACACCGGAACTTAGTCCTCGGAAACTTCAGGGTTTACCTTTTGAAAAAGCCTCAGTATGTCATTATCATGGAATTGAGTAAGTTTTTATTTACACCTTACTCTTCTGTGTGTTGCTGATGAAGCTTTTCTTATGTGAGTGTAAAAGGTATCTGTACCAAAATGATATAAATTGAGATACAGAGCCAAAGAGAAAGTCTATCAAAAAGCGTTATAAAGCAAAACAGTGCATACACAAATTAAGAAATTGTCTTCGATTGTAAAAAAAAAAAAAGTTATGTGTGATGATTAATCAGTTTTTATAGCATTTAAACATTCTGTTATTAATCACCAGATATTTTAATCAGAATTATTGTGGTCCCTGTGTTATAAATGTGTATTTATACTAGTTCCTGTTCACTAATTACATTGTAATTGCTCAGTAACTATTAGATGAAATGTGTTCCCATTTGTAACACATTAATTGTGTATAAATTTTTATAGTATTTTAATTGACCAGTCCGAATAAAATTTCAAAGGATTCTTTTGCATAAAGGTATTAAAAGTTTCTGAGCTAATGTGCGCATCTGCCATTTTCACAAGAACAAGAACTGGAATAATGATGATAAAATATTTGATGATAAATTTTCAAGCCTTGATGATTCATTTTGCAAAATATTTTACGTGCATAAAGCAAAACTTACTTTCTATTGGTTTTCCATAAATGAATAAGGACTTGATTTACCTTAACGTTTAAGAAGCAACTTTATCAGTGATCACCTGAAGCATGCTATTTTGAGTGGCTTCTAAACTTTTTTTTTAAATTCTTCTTTCAATGTGTGAGAGCAAGGGAGAGACAAGTGAGAGGGAGAGGGGCAGAGAAAGAGGGAGACAGGGAAACCGAAAGAGGCTCCAGACTCTGAGCTGTCAGCAGAGCCCAATGCAAGCTATGCAGGGCTCGAACCCACGAACCGGAAGATCATGACCTGAGCCAAAGTTGGACGCTTACCTGACTAAGCCAGCCAGGTGCCCCGGCTTGTAAACTTAATGTTTATTTCACATAAACTTTAAAAATACTTTTCTGAAGGTCATTCACTCAGGGGCTAAAGATACAAAAGATAATTATTTTCCTAAGAAGCATATACTCTGTAGAGGAGAAAGAAAAAAAACACGTAAGGTTAGTAGAATATAAGTAGTGTTAAAATACAGATGTCTGCTGAGTGGATGGAAGAAATAAATGGCAGGAAGTATTTGGGAGTATTTCAAAGAGGAAATCCGAACTAAATTTTAAAGAATGAATAGGAGATTACCTGACAAAAAAGACAATGTCTGGGTAGCAGCAAAGTGCAGAGGTACAGATTCTAGGAAGTGAAACCACATTTTTGTTTCTGACTAAGAGTGATAAACATATTGTTCTGTAATGAGACCAAATCATGACGTCTGAAGGTCACTAGTGACATGGGAGGAAAGTTGATCTTTACTTTTGAGGAGTAAAAAACCTTTATTTTTATTTTTAAAGCATGAGGTTATATGCTTGGGTTTGTGCCATTGGAAGAAATCTCACTGGCTTTTGATAAATTGAGTTGAAGTATTTCAAGCAGGAGATGTTGAAGGACTAAAATACTATCCAGGCAGTGAAAATAGAAAGGAGATTTACAAACTTAAAGCTCTCTAAAGAACTTTAGGCCAAGTAGATGGTGGGGATGAGAAGGAAGGAGATAACAAGAATTTCTTTAGGGTTTCTAGCTTAGACACACTGGAAGGACGTTGGTACAACTGAGAAAATACAGATGGTCACCCAACACGTCATTTCTAGGCATATTTAGGTTCCATGCTATATTTGAATAAGATTTATTTCATTTAAAGAGTATGTATGTAAGTTTGACACTAGAGGCAAAATATCCAGTTATTTTCAAGCATCAAAATTAAACTCCCCATTAAAGTCAGGTGCCAGAAAAAGATACTGCCCTCACTGGTTTTTTTTTTTTTTCCTCTGTCAACCATTGTTCTGAATGTTTCTGTTTTAACCATTGTTTGGGCCAATCAATTAAAATAAGGAAAACAAGAAAGGTTAAAGAAGTTGTATGTATTGAAAAGGAGACCATAAGAAGTTTTTGTTTTTGTTTTTTGTTTGACAGAGAAGAGACCTGAAAAATTATTAGAAGTGATAGAATTTGAAAAGTGGCCAGTGATGAAACATTTACAAGTCTAGTTTACTCTCAACCAACCATTTCCCATTTTAAACACTCCAAAAAAAGATCTCATTCAAAATAGCAAATAAAACCATAAATATTAGAAGTATTTTTGCAAGACATATAGAATGGAAAAAATTGCAAATACTCTATATTAGGGGACCTAAAAGCAACGTTGATTACTTAGGGGAAACATCCTTGTTTCCCTATACACAGATTCCATATTCTAAAGGCATCAGTTCTTCAGGAATACATGTAAATATTTAATATAATTCTTAACCTTGAACCTTTGGATGAAATAATTCTTTAATTTATCTGGTAAGCCTCCTCCCTTTTATTTAAAGAATGAAATACATTTTATCATATAACCAGAAAATTTTATTATAAAGCTAGACCTAAATAGGAAGTCCAAGGAAAAAAGCAAGTACACATTGGACTTTGATCTAATAGAGGAAGAATTTCAAATCAGAGAGCAAAAAGTGAAATATTCAGTAGATAATAGTGAGAACATGATTAAATACACAAATAAAAATAAATTAATTTAAAATGATTCTTAATTCACACCAAATATCAAAATAAATCCAGATGTATTCAGAATTAAAAGTGAAAAATTGTGAAAGGAAAGAACTAGCATAAAATGTAGGGGAACATCTGTCCTAAATACAGGGAAGACTTTTTTATTCATTGTTCTAAAAAAGAAAAGAATGATGTCTCCGAATTTTAAAACAGTGGCGTCAGTAATCAACAGAAACAAAAGAAATCCTTAAAGTAAGGATTAAACTGAGAAAAATATTGTTGAACATAAATGAGAAGGTATTTTCTTTTGTGGTTACAGAATGCTTTCAAACCAGTGAGAAAATAAAATAAATGCCCCTGTGGAAAAGCTGGCAAAATCTTGAGCTATGTGTTTATCAAAGAGGAAATACAAATGACTGATACACATGGCAAATTGTTTTTATCAACTCTTTTTTTATTTGCTTTTAAACTTACATCCTTAATGTAAATAGAAACAACGGGGAGGGTGCTTTTCACTTACAAAGTCCCGGTAGTAGTTAAGGAACAGGAAGGAGTAAGCCGGCTTCTAGAAGTGTAATTGTTACACCCTGTGTGGAGGGCTGCTCAGTAATTTAGCAAAACCCACGCAAATGTTTATAACATCAGGTTAATTCATTTAGCCTAATGAAAAAAAAAGTGATGTACACTGAAAGTTGTTATGCAAGGGTATTTTCCACAAGGTTACTTAAAACAAGAAACATTGGAAATGTCTAACTGTAGGGGCTTGGTTCAATACATTATAGTATATCCATAAAATAAAATTCTGTGCAGCCACCAAAGTGGCTAACATTAAAGAAGACTGATGAATATTGACAAGTATATGGAACAATCAGAACTGTCATACATTGCTGGTGGGGGTATGAAATGATGGATCTACTCCAGAGAAGGATCTGGCAGGTTCGTTATAAAACTAAACATACTCAGATCCTATGGCTCAGCAGTTCCAACACTAGGCATTTTCCCAAGAGAGAGAAATCACAACTCCACAGGAAGACTTGAACAAGATGGTACAGAGCAGTTTTATCCGTAATGGCCCCAGATTGGAAACAGCCTAGGGGTATGGCAGTACAATGGATTAAAAAGCTGGTGTATGTAGGGAAAGCAATACTACAAAAACAACATGCTGTTACATGCAATAACATTGCACTTTTGTCTGCGTGTGGAAAAACAGTTGAAGTAAGAAGTTGAGGACTTTAAAACGAGCAATAGGGAGCTACCCACCCCCATAAACAAACAAATCTTTTCTGTGACTCAGTTTCCTTTACATTTGTGGTCCTTAATCTGAGGACATGGAGATCACACTAATGAAGTTGTAGGAGGTGAATCCAGAAGATTTGGGTATATAGTGTGGGGGGCATATTATGTTCAACATGGGTAATGTATCTGCTTGGAACAAAATTCCAGTGGAATTTTAACATAAACATGAAGCTGAAAGGAGAGTTCTCTCTTTCTCATGTTGCTATAAACTTTTAGACTCCTTGAGCTCTTCTATACCCAGACATAAGGAATATTTGGAAAAAATACATATAAACTGTTCAAGTACAAATCAGTGTTTTCTTAAGGCAAAATGAAATATATCCTCTGTTGGCTCATTTGTCTGCTTTTACACCTATTTTATCCTGGAGTGTTAGGTACCACTGATTGTAAGATGCACTGTTTTCTTTAACAACAAATTAAACTCTGCTGTCAAACTGTGACAGTTGGCCACACCAGCCTCCTGTTGCTTTCAGATTTCTTTCATCTACCCCAAGAGATCTGGCAGTTTCTCCTGCCTTCATTGACATTGCTTGGTGTGTGCCAGGCAGTACCTTGCCTGTTATGTAGTTACCAAACAAAAATAGCCTCGTCTTCTTGGAGGTATTTTTCTTTCTTTGGATGCATAAAAGCATTTGGTTATGGTTTTGCAAGAAAATATTAGAAGTGTAAGTCATTCATCCAACTCTGAATATTCACTTCACTAATATCAAATGTGCACCCTGCTATTCTGTTTCTGTTCCTTTCTTATTTACAAAGTACTTTTTGTTTCAGTACCGGATCATTGTATAATCATTTGAAGACATTTTAAATGGCACAGTCCACAGGCACAGTACACATAATTCAGTTGAAGGAATGACATTATGAACAGCTGTGATCAAGAGATGTTAAAACTGGAAGGAAAATATCTGCATGTTAGAATTAAAATCTCAGAGTAGAAAAAAATATTCATTTGTATCTTTTTTTTCAAAAATTTTCTCTGGGCTCATCAGGCATTACATTACCTCTTGCCTACAACCTTTCTTAACACTCATGGTTCTTAATTTTGTTCTAGATTCTGTCGGTTGCCCAGAATAGAAATAGGACTCACCAGCGATCGTTAGGGTTACTGCTGATTTTTAATGAAATGTGTTTTATTAAACAAGAGACTGGAGAAAGATGTTACAGAACCGAGAGACCCGTTGGGCCCCCAACTTCACATTCTGACTTGGGAGCTCAGTGTTCTCCCCTGTGAAAGCAAACTACTGGGTTAAATCAGAGATTTTCGGTCCTAGCTATGCCTTACAGTCACCTGGACGGCTTTTGAAAAAACGCGCATGACTGGGTTTCACCCCAGACCAGTTAAATCAGAAACCTGGGCATGTAGATCTGGTATCTATCTCGTAAAAGCTCTTCTGGTGATTTTAATGGTCAGCCATGGATTGACCGATCCCCGGGCGTGATGATTCTTCCAACTTACATAAGCTACTACACTAAATTGGTTAAAGTCAGGTTCTGAACTCACCAACCGGGGTCTGAAATCCTGGCGAGGCTGCATATTATCAGCACACTGTAAGGTTTGCTGTGGTAGAAAGTAAACCTGCTGCTGCTGCTGCTGCTGCTGATGATGATGACGATGACGATGATAAGAGCAAGAGCAGCCTACATTTATTCACTGCTTTGCTTGCATGTTCTAGGCACTGATTCTGAGTGCTTACATGTTCCTGTTCAAGGAATCCTCACAGTGGCTCTTGGAGATGACTGGTGTCAATCTCATTTTGCAAATGAGGCAGCAGAAGCATAGATAAAAGTTAAGCAATCTGGCCAAGTCCAAACAGCTAATCAGTGGTGGAGCCAGATTTAAATAAATCCAGGGAGTCCGGCTCTTCAAAATCAAATATGAAAGTGTCACAAGGGATAGAAAAAGTCCTTAAAGCCTCTGGCAGGCAATCAGATGTTAGGGTAATGATATACTCCCTGGGGGTTGAACTAAAAGCTTATGGACCCAAAGTTCTGATTTTAGGGAACGTCTTAGAATTTTATAAACCAAGAGGACGGATTGTAAAGAAAGGTTTTAATTTTTATGGTCCACCCATCATGTATGTGAAGCCATTTGTGTTTCCCTGATGCAGCTGTAGCAGGGGAGAAAGGGAAGAAAGAGTATTCCAAGGCCGCATACCTCATAGGTGATTTTCCTGATATGCTTATTTGTTGTACTTAACAACATGTAATTTCTTTATGTCCAGAAGCATTCACTGAGCTAACTTCTCATTGATTCCTTGAATCAGATTTGGCTAGAAACCAGATGCACAGGGACAGTTGAAGTTGTTTGAAGAAAAAATCTGTCAATCAGCAGTAAAGGGGGGAAGTGAGTTTCAAAGAAAAATTTTAAGTGTTCTGAGCTGTGTTTGGTGAGCCAGTTAGAATACCTTTATACCCTTTTCATCTTTCTGTTGAAAATAAACTTGCCCTTTCTAACAAAAGTCAGCATCTCGTGTTGTTACATATCAACCATACTGAGGAATCAGAGGTTGGTAGAGATTTAAAGAGTATTAAGACAGCAACTCTATTATTTTGAAAATAAGCCAGAGGATTAGCTTAATCTGTTGCCCAGAAATAGTCAAAGAGGAATCAGATCGTACTTCAAAATTTTTAATCTTTTGCCACGTCATCTAACAGACTAGAAAAAACTGAACTCGTGAGGGAAGTCAGCCGTTTGCTCAACAATTATTAGGAATTTAAAGTAAGAGGTTTTCAAGTAAATGTTCCGCCGTTTCCTAATTGGCAGGGGAAGGCCGTTGCCGTCCTGGAGACTGTGATTTTAATGGTCTTTCTCTTGTTCAGATATTGCTTGGATGACCGAAAAGCACTAGAAAGAGACGGGGGATTTTCTGAACTTCAGTCTCGTCTTATTCGTTATGAAACCCAGACCACCTGCACCAGAGAGGGTTTTCCGGTGCCCACGGTGTTGAGCCCTCTTCCATCACCTGCAGTCTTGTCAGAGCCTGGAAGCGTCCCTGACGGAGAAGCTCCACAGAGTGAGCTCCGAACTGAAGTGTCTCGATTGAAAAGGAGATCAAAAGATCTAAATTGCCTTTATCCCCCCAAAAGGTGATATGTTAAGTACATAAAAATAGTCTCTTGACAGAAAGTGTTAGTGCCTAGAGTACTCTTTTATTTATTTATTTGTTTGACTTTTATTTTTAAAAAATTTTTTTGACAGAGAGCAAGAGTGTGAGCGGGGAAGCGGGCAGAGGGAGAGAGAGAGAGAGAGAGAGAGGACCCCAAGCAAGTTCCATACTCAGTGTGGAGCCAGACACAGGGCTCAGCTCCATCCCGCAGCTCCAGGGTCATGACCTGAACCGAAGAGTTGGATGCTCAACTGACTGAGCCATATTAGTCCTTCCTATTTTTAAGTAGCTTTCTGCATAGATCTTAGATTAATATTCCTTCATATCAGGAATTTTGTTTTCATCGTGAGCAGTTGTATTTACACTTGTAAGTTATAAAAAGACTTGACTTGGAATTTCTTGCTTTCTATGCTAATATACAGTCTGTTAGCATGATGGACTGTAAAGTGGTCAAGCCATGCAACACTCGCGAGCTTACCCAGAAGCAGCAGAACTGCTTTGTGGAAGAGGGGGTTTGGGGATGGCAGCTTTCCTACTGTCTGCCTGCCTCCTCCCACTGCTTTCTGCCTGCCCCGGCCCCTTCAACAGGGACTTCCATTGTTTCACGTAAAATATAGCTTAAAACACTACATAATATTATAAGAAACTTTTCCAGACCCTTTTTTTGCTAGCTAAGGAAAATGTCCAAATACTGGAACAGAAGTTTTCGTAAACACTCTGAATTCTGTTGGATTCGTAGATCTTTAGTACCTTTGTCAAATTTAGGTCTTTGGCATCTACAGCAAGCTTTAAATTTTTATTGTATGTATGTAAATCTTTCAAAAATTAGGAAATATGTTAAAGTGAGACTTTCAGATCTTTTTTTTTTTTTTTGGAGCAGTTAGAAATATTAGAATACTATTTCCCTGATATGGAATAACCAAATTATCATTTTTTAATTAAAAAAATTTTTCTAATGTTATTTATTTTTGAGAGAGACAGAGCATGAGAGGGGGAGGGGCAGAGAGAGAGAGACACACACACAAAATCTGAAGCAGGCTCCAGGCTCTGAGCTGTCAGCACAGAATACGATGTGGGGCTGGAACCCACGAACCTTGAGATCATGACCTGAACTGAAGTCAGATGCTTAACCAACTGAGCCACTCAGATGCCCATGTAATAACTAAATTATTTTTATGAGGACTTTATAAATTCATGGTACTTTTTATACATGATAAACCTAAAAAGCAAATCTGTTAACATTTCCTATACTGTATTTTGTAGGAATGTTTTTTATTCTGACTTGAGACTAATAATAAGATATGTGTTCTGGAAAAGAAAGAACACTGTGGTCTGTGGGTTAGCAGAATTGAAGGATATGAGACCCTATCTTGTAAAAGGAAATTTAAACATTTTAGAGAGATGGAACCATGATCCAACTTTAGTTTCATTTGTATTTAACACTTATTTTGCCCAGGTAATTGCATGGGTACAATAAGTATCGGTTATGGTTTCTTAGTCAAAATTATCTTTATAGAAAAGCATAAGTACTTATGCTGATTATTAAATTTACAAATATCACCACCTGGAGTTCCAGAGCTGATTGAGGTGAGAAGTTGTAAATTGACAGGGCTGGCAACAGCATACTCCTCGTTGCTTTTCCTCCTAGCTGAAATTCTCGTTTGTTGTTCCTTGCTTTGTATGTTTTAGTCACTCATTTGAAGAACTAAGAGAGCAACTGTATAGTTGTCAATTACTTAAGGCAGTAGCAGCAAGAAATCTTGTTTGCTTTTCTTAGGTTTATGTTTCAGTGGATATAGTTGTCACATTTAAGACAGAAAATGGGCCTCATTGTTGATTCACTTCATTTGTGTTTTTGATATATTTCTCCACAATAGACTTGTGAAGTCTGAAAGTTCAGATTCTGTTCTTTCTCAGACAAGTGGCAGCACTAATCCTCATCATCATGCAGTGACGTCCAGAAAACCACGAGCAGAGCGATCATTATCTGTGACCTGTCCATCTGTTCCAGTTCTTAGCAATGAAACTTCAAAAGTCACTACAAAAGCCAGTTCTGGTCAAAAAAGTGTGCATGGATCAAAAACATCAAGGCAAATTAAGGAATCAAGATCACAGAAACACACACGGGTAAAGATTTCTTTCCTGTCTCTTAGTTCTACATGGGAAGAAATTCCTGTACTTAGTTCATTTAAAATGTATGTCTAAAAATTTTATGAATGGAATAACATGGTATCGGTAATGTACTTTAAAATAATCCAACATAAGAAAGATAATGGATAAGTGGGCAGAGGTGTAAATGAAATTAGCCACAAATTGGCCACAAATTGATCCTTATTGAAACTGATATATTGAAATAAGGATTCATTATAAAATGTTCTACTTTTCAGTGTTTGAAATGTTCCATAATAAAAAATAAATACACTTATGTACATCTCTACTATATGTAGCCTTTACACTCAGATTTTGTTTGAGAATTCATGATATGAATTCCTCTTAATATACTCCAGTCATTTATTCCTGACAGATATCTTATGATATGTGTGACCATATAAATATTCCAGACCTCTTTTTTTTCCTCAGTTGTTTTGTCTTGATAAACTTATCTTTCACAGAGTTACATGGGTGTGTAATTCACACAAATCTAAAGAAGCAATACATTTGTACCTTTTCCAAGAAATATTAGTCATATGTTATGTTCTATTCAAGATACTGAAAGAGGTAGTTACGGAAACCCTGAAGAAACACAGCATTACTGAAGCTCATGGATGTTTCACTGCATGCAGCCAACGTCTCTTTGAGATCTCCAAGTTCTATCTGAAGGTACAGTGTCTTCTTTCATAACAGCAAAATTGAGGTCCTGATATTCCTATTTGACAAAGTACATTTTAGCTTATAACTTGTTACCAGATTTTTTTTTTTTTTTTTTTTTTTTTTTTCTTTAGTGGAGATAGAAAAACTGGAGCCAGTGGGTGCCTGGGTGGCTCAGTCCATTGAGCGTCCAACTCTTGATTTTGGCTCAGGTCATGATCTCATGGTTGTGGGATAGAGCCTCATGTTGGGCTGCACACTGAGCTTGGAGCCTACTTAGGACCCTGTCTCTCTCCCTCTGCCCCTCTCCTCTCTCTCTTTAAAAAAAAAAAAGAGAGAAAAAAAAATTGCAGCCAAAATATTTTATATTGAGTTTTGTCTTCATATATAGAAAACTACATTTTAACTGGTATCCTCAGTATCTCCCTAACAACTCTTTGACTTTAAAGCTTTAAAACATGTTTAATTAGTAATTTTAGTATAGAGTGAAAAAGGCAACTGGGATGAGTGTCAGAACACCCTGTTCCTAATTTTGGATCCACTATCAGCTAGTTGTAAGACATTGGACAGATCAGCCACGCAGATGATGCTTCTGTAAAACTTGGATGCTGTTGGATTATCTCCAGTTTTTAGAGTTTCGGACTGAAATCAGAGTTGTGCGTGAGTTCCTGGTTAAAACTACAGATTGACCATGTGCATTTAATTCGCCTTCTTTTTAAAATCTCTCAAGAAAGATGGTATTAAAGTACAAAAACAAAGAAACAAAGACAGAAAACAAGTGTAGAAGTATGGTTAGTACGTTGTTGAACAAGACAGAGCCCACAGAAGCATGGTATCATGGAGAAGATGGAGAAGCCCGCGCCCCGCGGAGCACCAGTGAGGAACAAACCACTTCATGTAACAGGTCTCCGAGGTGCTCAAGGTTTGAAGACACCGAGTATCATGGAAGAAAGGAGTGTGGTGCCAGGCGGAAGATAAGGGGATTGAATAAAGATCTACAAAGGGAACTGGGGAACCTTGCTCTACAGGTCCTTCTGCCACAAGGGTAACTTCACGGTCCACTGCATGTACTCTCCCCCCCCAGCTCTGTGACAGTGCAGACAGTAGTCTCTGGAGACAAAAGATTTAAAGGCCACAAGGAAAAAACCAGCTGGCCTCCTAATAACCCTACTTTGTAACGCCTCCAGACAGAGCTTCCAATATAATTTTATATCTCATTTTTAAATATGATTGGGCCTCCAAGGATTAGCAGACTTTTGAGGGTTTTCCAGTAGAGAGATACCAAAATGTAAAGGAATGAAGGGAACTCTTAAGGAGCAGAAAGCTGTAGAAAACTTCATAAAAACTAAAATTCTCTCAGAGAGAAGATAATTGCATCCGTAAAACTAGAACAGGATGCTGTTTCCAGAAACTGTATAGAACATGAAAGCTTCTTGAAATTAAAAATGTGATAAAATCAATCCAACAGAAAGGCTGAACAGTTGAGATGAAGAAATTTACCAGAAATTAGAATCAAATGATAAAATCAGGAAACATAGGATAAGAAAATGGGAGGTTCCTCAAAAAACTAAAAATAGAACTACTCTACATCCCAGCAGTTGCACTACTAGGAATTTATCCAAAGGATACAAAAATGCTGATTTGAAGGGGCACATGTACCCCAATGTTTATAGCAGCACCATCAACAGTAGCTAAATTATGTAAAGAACCCAAATGTCCATTGACTGATGAATGGGTAAAGAAGATGGGGTGTGTATATCCAATGGAATACTACTAGACAATGAAAAGGAATGAAATCTTGCCATTTGCAACAACGTGGTTGGAACTAGAGGGTATTATGCTAAGTGAAATAAGTCAGTCAGAGGAAGACAAATATATGCTTTCACTGATATATGGACTTTGAGGAACTCAACAGATGAACATAGGGGAGCAGAAGGTGCTTCAAAGCATCTGCAAAGAGGATGAAGTTTAGCAGAAGAAGGGACTGAGTCGAAAACCAAGAGCTGACCTAAGGAGCAGTTAGACCAAATCAGAGCAGATTTTGGGAGAAAGATTGCCAGGTGAAAAAATAAGAATAAGAATAAAAATCAAATTTTTATAAAACCTTAACTGAGAGATTATCCAGTGTATTTGAGTATTTGAAACAACTTTGCTGTTTGTACGTCGAATCAGTCTATTGCAGCATTTGGCGGGGGTGGGGGGGTACCTAGAATTACACACATGGCAAACTAAGCAAATGTAATTTAACTACAGGATAGACAAAATGCTACACGAGAGGATAATTATAATACATACTTAGCTCAAGACTGAACTGTATTTACGGAGGTATAATAATGCAAACACACTATTTATTAATAAAAAATGTGGCCCAACAGTTATTGAGAGGAAGGGGAGGGGCTGGCAGGATTCAGACACCTGAACCCACTACCTGAACCCATAACAGTGTTCATTGCCTCTAATTCCTAAATCAAAAAGTAGCAGCATAAGCATATTATTCAGAAACCTGAAGGTATAAATAAGAGAAACAGCTAAAAGAACTGAAAGTGGCCGTCTGTCTTCTGGGAAGCATAACTTAGAGGTACAGCAGAGGACTGCTGTTTTTTTTTTTTTTTTTTTTTTATGCTTTTTTTTTTTTTTTTTTTTTTAATACATTTTTTTTTTTTTACTTTGTAATCTGATATAATCCTATTTTTTTAAAGTCAAGAGATTTCAGTTTCCTTTCCTGTCAACAAAGAGTCATTCCCTCTTTTTTCTGGAATGAATTAAACGAAAAGAAGAGAAAAAAGAGATTTTATCTAAAAAATAAATACAAATGCTGTATATTCATTTCCTGAGTACCAAAGCATTAGTGGATACTCATAGTCAAAGATGAAGCTTAGATTTGGTCAGTACTGCTGCGAATATGAGGTTAGAATGACATAGATTTATATATATATATATTTTATATATATATATATATATGTATATATATATATATAGTACACTTATATATATTTATATGTATTTTCCTGTTGTTACAGATGTTAAAGTATCTTGATACTTCAGGGTAGAGCTAATTATAATCTTTTACTTTGATTTTTTTTTTTTTTTGTAATATTTCCTGAGTCCCACTGATACTTGTACAATGTTTTAGGATAATCTCAAGTTTATTTGATTAATAATGACTTGTTCTCTGTAATTTAATGTACAAATCATGAAATGCTCTATTTTGTTATATTTAGGATCTTAAAACTTCAAGGGGTTTATTTGAAGAAATGAAGAAAACAGCAAACAACAATGCTGTACAGGTAAATAGCTTATTCCCAAGAAACTACATTCAATTAAATTGCTATTTTACTTTAGGGTAGCTACAATGCTGTTATATATGCTGTAAGAATTCTCCTTAAAATACTTAATAGTAGACTAATGCAAACAGAGCATTTTGGAGTATTTAATAGGTTGCTCTACTAACAAAAGAGTTTCTAGAAATGATGTTAAGAAAGAAAAATATTTTTAAATCCAAAGAGCTGGAAAAATTAATCCATTTTGATTAGTTGTTTTCAGAGTTTGGTTTAATTTCTTTCCAGTGACCCTTTGAAAACGTTTTTTTAAAAAGGTGAAAAAATAGAGCAGAATCTTTATTGTGTTCAGTGAGGACAATTCCTGTACTCTGCAGTCGAAATCTACCTTCAGTTTTCTTTCCTTCAGTTAGAAAATAAAATGTGCTTTTCAGATAAAATGTGTTTTAAGATTTTGACGCGCTACTTCTAATTTCAAATTTCTATGATACTGTTTGAACTTTATCTTTTGCTATCCCTTGTGTTTTCAGTAGAAACAAACAATAATCACATTTTTTCTCCTCCTAGGTGATTGAATGGGTATTAGAAAAGACAAGCAAGAAATAACACAGAATCTTTCTCTTTGGACAGTTATAAATTGGCCAGAGCTGTTATTTCCTATTTGTTTCTTTAGTTTGAAAATTATAAGCAAATTTCAAACTTTATTCATAGAATAGATGTTTTGTCTCTAAATAATTTTATAAATATCCAATATTTATATAGTTTTGAGGATGCTCAATTAATGTGCTTTTTTAATTGTATACTTATTTTACAGTTTCACTATATTTTAATTTTTAAGGTTAATATTTTAAAATATGTTTTAAAATCTTTACTCTTGGTTATTTATTTCAATAAATAGAAAAAGTTACTTCTTTTCTTCTTGGTAAATGTCTTTGTTGTTAGGCCAGATAAAATGACTGAATCTCAAGTAAGACATTGCCAGTGGCTTTTCTCATGTGACACAACAGCATACTTTATTGGGAAGTTCCTGGTTTAGAAAATATTGGTAAAAACATTTACGCAGGTAGCTGTCTTCCCTTAGCCCTGCCTCGGGGCCAGTGCTGTTGGAGCTATTCATGTTTATTTGGGATTAGAAATGAAGAAAGGGCAGAAATTGTGAAAATAAGATATAGTGAAAATGACTAAGTAGAGACTCCCAGAAAACAAGATCTTTTCTCATGGTAGAAAATCTGGAAAATGCAGAAAATACAAAACAGAGTAAAAAAAATTCCAACATTGCCCCACTATCTCTAGGTAACCACTGGTAATATTTTTAAAATATATATGTAATTATTTTTAAAATATTTTAAAAGTTGGAGCCATATATGTGTGTATATGTGTGTATGTGTGTTCATATTTGTCTGTGTATTAATTTAATAGCCTGTTTTCCACTTAACAACATATCATGAATTATATATATATATATATATATATATATATATATATATAATTTTAATAACTGTGTAATATCAAGGAACCACAATTTGTTTAACCAGTCCCCATTGTTAGACATAATAGGCTCAATTTTTCCCTATTATAAATAAAACTGTAATGAATCTTCCTAATGCATCACTGATTATTTTCTCTGTATAACTTTTTAGTAGTGGAATTTGTGAGTCTTAAGACTGATGGTAATATTTCCAAATTGCCTTTCTGAGAAATCAGTTTGCATACCCACCAGCAGAGTCCCTGTTTCCTTTTTTGGTGACTAAAAATAGTGAGGGTGAGCATTTTATTTACAGTATATAAAGAACCAAAGAACCCTTACAACTTAAGACATAACCTAGAGGGTTTTTTTTAATAGGCAAGGAGTTGAAAAAACATTCCACAAAATGTTAACAAAAGAAGATATAGGAATGGCAATAAACACATGAAAGATATTACAAGAAGATATTACAAAAGAAGATATAGGAATGGCAATAAACACATGAAAAGATGTTTAGTGTCCTCACTCGTCAAGAGAATGTAAATTAATGAGATGCCTCTAAACACCAACTAGAATGTATAAAACTTTAAAACTGATGACACCATGTCTTGGTGACTATGTGGAGCATTTGGAAATCTCCTGCACTGATGTTGGGAATGGAAAATGCAATAATCATTTTGGAAAATATTTGAGTTTCTTATAAAATTCAGTTTACACTCTGCATATGACTCAGCCATTCCCGTGTTTACCCAAGGTAAATAAAAGCCTGTGTCGTGCAAAAAATTGCACTAAATACTCATACTCACTTAATGCTTAGTAGCACCAAACTAGAAACAACCAAGATGTCCATCAATAAGTGAATGGATAAGCAAATCATAAAATAACCATGGGGCGCCTGGGTGGCTCAGTCAGTTGAGCATCCGACTCTTGATTTCAGCTCAGATCATTATCTCACAATTGTGAGATCGAGCCCCATGTCCGGCTCTGCACTGAGCATGGAGCCTGCTTAAGATTCACTCTCTCCCTCTCCCTCTGCCCCTCCTTCCCTCCACCAAAAATAATAATAAAATAAAATATCCACGTAATGAAATACTACTTATCAATATAATAGAACAAACTAAAAATATGCAGCAACATATGGATGACTCTCAAAATGCGCTCAGAAGAAAATGGCAGAAATATGAAATTCTAGAAGAGGAAATACAGAGTCACAGAAAGCAAATATGGTTTCCTGGGGTCAGATGTTGGAGTGACCGGAAAGTGACACGAGGAAACTTTGTGGTAATATAAATGTTCTATGTCATGGTTGTGATGGTAGGTGTCCTGGCTGCACATTTCTCAAAACTCATCAAACCGTATACTTGGAATTGTTGCATGCTGCGTAACATGGGTACTAGAGTGTTCACCTAGATACTTAGGCAAATCACTCTGTCTTGATTTCCTTCTAAAAGCCCATTGTCCTATCAGAGTCTCCACTGTGTTCATATTCCCAGATAGTTGATAGAGAAAGCCCAGATCCAATCTGCTTGATTAAATTTGTACATTCTCTGTTGTATTCAGTTGAACTATATGAAACTGATACCCAACCTTGTTTGCCCCAGAAAGAGTCATCAAATACAGTTTCCAAAAACACTGCACCTTTGCTGCATCCCTTGTTTGCCGCATGAGGCCAGTGAGCCTTGGGAGGTGACTGGGTGGTGGGGTTAGGTCAAGCTGTGCGGAGAGAGGGAGGGGAGACCGGATATATCCTTGCCAAGGGAACACAGTAACTCCATCTGTTTTGTAGGTTTTGTTTTGTTGAAGTTATATCTCCAAAGTGAACCAATAATTATGACTTGGAGAACTCTTTCAGTCAATTCAACTGGTCAAAGAAATTGGTTCCTAAATTTTTAGATGCCTTATTGGGATTCCAAAGCTCATTCCACGTTGTCTACCTCAGAGGCTGGATTCTCAAGTAAAAAGTGGTTAAAGATAAAAGCAGGCACAAAGGAGAGACCTAAAAGGCCCAGAAGCTTCAGGTCAGCGTCTGCTCCTCCAAGGGCATCGAGCAAGGAACTTCTGGCAAATAGCACTTCGTGTAAACTACCACTCACGGAAGGAGAGGTGGCAGGGCTGAAGTACAGATGCACACACTTTGGAGCTAAGCCCCCTGGGAGGAACCCAGCCGAGCAGGCGCTCTGCCTTTATATAGGGTAAGCATGACAGGGTCCTTCAAAGGTATATGGGCAAGAGTGCAGGGACTGAGCTTAAGATGTCAGCTGTTCTGGGGAGTTATTTACCCATGCTGGGAAAAATGCTGAAAGCTCGCCCTCTTTAAAATGACAAATGACAAGGCCCCTGTATGAGGGAAAGAGGGAGCCACGGGGCCTGACCAGCTCACTGTGTTATGTAGAGATGGTACATTTGGCAAGACTGTTGCCTGCAGAACCTGGAAAAGAGTTGTGCCTGATGCACTCATGGAGTATTTGGGTTATTTCTAGGAAGAATGTTAAAAAAAAAAAAAAAAAAAGTGTCAGTAGGCCATGTGTTAATTTAGCTACATCTGGTAAGATGCAGGAAAAGATAGATGAGCCAAAGGAGGAACCGTGCGGTTTTCCAGCATTTCGAGGACATACTGAAGTCTTAGGACATCGTGAGTCAGAGAAGTGAAATGGTTTCGCACTTCCAGTTATTTCCAATGGCAAAAGATTCTCCAAGGAAAAAGATCGAACCTAAGGTGTGGTTATATGATCCTTTATTAAGACCTTAGAAATATTTAGGGTGAATGATTTAAAAGTAGACCCTGTGAGCTAGACAAAAGGGTTTTTAAGAATCTTAAGGGTGTTGTCCCCCAGGGACTCAGACACGAAAGTGAGGAGAGACCTGTCCTGAAGAGAATGGTGAGCATGACCATCGTCTAATGGACTAGACGAGAACTTGATAAACCACGCCCACAACATATATTTTTGAGACATAATTCACATATCATAAAAGTCACCCTGTAAAGTGTAGAATACAGTGGGTTTAGTACATTCACAAAGTTGTGCAGTCAGCACCACTGCCTAATTCCAGAACATTTCCATCACCCCAAACAGAAACGCCATTATCTATAAGCAGTCATTTTGTATTCTCCCTCCTCCCAGCCCCTGGCAAACAGTAATCTACTTTCTGTCTCTATGGATTTGCCTCTTCTGGACATTTTGTGTAAGTTGACTCATAGCAGTTTATGGCCTTTTGTGTCTGGCTTCTTTTTCTTAGCATGAGGTTTTCAGGGTTCATCCCATGTTGTAACATGTGTCAGTATTTCATTCTTTTTTATAGCCGAATGTTTTATCATTCATTAATGGACATTTGGGCTGGTTACACATTTAGGCTATCATGAATAATGCTGCTGTGGACATTTGTGTGCAAGTTTTTTGCATAGACATAAGTTTTCCATTATCTTGGGCATACGCTTATGAGTAGAATTGCTCGACTCTATGGTAACTCCACGTTTTAACTTTTTTAACTGTTTTCCAAAGCAGCTGTACCATCTGGCATTTCCACCAGCCAATAATGTATTAGCGTTCCAAATTCTCAACATCCTTCCCAATACTTGTAATTATTTGCCCTCTTGACGAGTGATGTGAAGTATGAGGTGGTATCTCATTGCAGTTCTGATTTGCATTTTCCAGATGACTATTGATGTTCAGCATTTTTTCATGTGCCTGTTGCCCATTTACAGATCTTTGGATCTGTCCACTCAGATCCTTTGACCACTTTTAATTGGATTGTTTGTCCTTTTATTGTTGAGTTGTAAGAGGTCTTTGTATATTCTGGATTCTAGCCCCTTATCAGATACATGACTTACGGATATTTTCTCCCATTCTGTGGGTTATCTTTTCTCTTGCTTTATAGTTTTATTTCTTATATTTAGGTCTGTGATCTATTTTGAGTTAATTTTTGTGTACGATATGATTAGGTGCTGATGCCGTATTTGGAATGTTCAATTCCAGGGCTGTGAGAGTAAAGAAGAAAAAGGAAAAGAGGTGGGGAAGGCAGGAGAGCAAAGCAGGTGATACATTATTCAGTGGCCACTGCTTCATGAGGCCCAAAGAAACACATCCAGTCCCCCAGCAGGTGTCTTCTCAGTCACAGGGATTGTCTTAGGATACAAGGTGTGTGGAGAAACCCTGTCACAGGGATGTACCCAAGAAAAAGGAAGAGGATTCTTTTTCTGCTTGGCTCCTTCGTATTACTATCTCCTGTTTGGCCCCACAAAGATTTAAATCCTGTACAGTTCTGGATTGCTCAGGTCATTAGTGGCTGCTCAGGACACAGTTTTTTTGTTTTTGTTTTTAATTGTTTTAATGTTTATTTTTGAGAGAGAGACAGAGTGAGAGCAGGGGAGGGGCAGAGAGAGAGAGAGAGAGAGACACAGAATCCAAAGCAGGCTCCAGCCTCTGAACTGTCAGCACAGAGCCCGGCGCGGGGCTCAAACTCTTGAACTGCAAGATCATGACATGAGCCGAAGTCGGATGCGTAACTGACTGAGCCGCCCAGGCGCCCCAGGATTTTTTTAAAGTTGATTTCCCCTAGCGGCGCCTGGGTAGCACCGTCGGCTAAGCATCTGACTTGGGCTCAGGCCATGATCTCATGGTTTGTGAGATCAAGCCTCGAACTGGGCTCTGCGCTGACAGTGCGGAGCCTGCTTGGGATTCTCTGTCTCCCCTTCTCTCTCTGCCCCTCCCCCACTTCCACGCATGCTCCCTCTCACTCTCGACTGCTGCCTCTCTCTTTCTCAAAATAAATAAGTAAACTTAAAAAAAGATTGAGATCCCCTACCTGTAAGGTAAAGAAGTTTTAGAAAAGGACGACAGTAAGATAATAATACATTTCAATATGGAGATGCTGGGGTACAACTCCACTAAAAGATAAAAGTAGTCGACTATTGTTGCCTAGATTCAGCGTGAATGAGGCACATCCAAGTAGTCAGGTGTTCTGTGTTGATGATTCTAGTCCCATGTACGTACGCACATGGGACTAAGGGTGAGTTGTTTTTATAAAACATTTTATAAAATACCCTGAGCCAAACAAAAACACAGTCTTCCTTCCATGTGCATGGTAGCTGCACACCTAGAAAATTCAGAATATATTGAAGCAGTCAAAAAGTATTCTTGTATGTAAAATGTAGTCAGGGTCTAGGCTCAGATAATTATGTTTTTCACCTACGTGAACATCTCAGAGGACAAAACAATTCCACTGGATGTGGGGACTGTCATCACCTGGCAGGAAGTCTACCAGCCGCGGTTCTTGTTCAGTAAATACTGTGTCCCCCCCATCCCCCACCCCCGCATCGTTGTGATGACAAAACCACACCAGCACAGATTTCCAAAATGCCCTGGCATGTGCCACTTTTCCTGAGAAACACTTAAAAAAAAAAAAAAAAAAAAGATGGACTGTATATCTATGTATCTGTGGTTTTATCTACATTTTACAGAACTTGCATTTAGCCATTTTGTCCACGTTAGCACTTAGAGACAGATCAGTCTTCTAATACATCAGTGTGCCAAGATTTATTTAGCTTATTCATTGACCTTTTTAGCTTCTTGTTCCAAACATGCTGCAAAGATGATCCTATGTTAGTCTACTTACATCTCTAGAATAAATCTTAAAGTCAAAAGGTATGTGTATTTTAAAATTTTTCTAGATTTTGCCAAATGCCTTCCAAATTATTGCCAAATGTACACCTACTAATGGGCTTATAAATACCCGTTTTCTCATCACTCTCCACCACTAGGTTATTATGGAGAGTTTTAATCTTGGCCAATTGATTCTTTAGGGATAAAAACAAGGCATCTAAGTGTCCTATTTAAAGCCATTTTCAGATAATTTTATATTGCCTAGCAACCCCCCAGCCTTGATTTGTCTTTTTACTATATATAGGACATTCATGTGGAAAAGAGATCGGACTTCAGTGTTTTCTAGGGTATAACAGGTTCATGACTGAAAGTCAGGCAGACCTACGTTTTGGCTCTAAAAATGAAAGGACTTTCCAACAACTCTAGTCATCCAGCAGTGGAATGACCTGCCTCAGGAGAGCGGGAGCCCCCATCCCATAGCTGAACACTTCCAATTTCAGGCAGAATGAACACTGCAAGGGATGTTCAGGAAGAGTCGCCTGAGTTTAGTGGAATATTATGCACGGTTGGTGTTTCCCAAAATGTAGTACTTGGACCAGTAGTGTATATGGTATGACTTCAGGTGGTACAAACTTTTTAAAGAATTTAATTGGTGTGTATTCATTTTTATATGTATATACTATGTTGCTATATTTCTAGCAAATATACGCTAAGATACACTAAGGTGGTATTGTTAAAATTATAAACTTTTGGCAATAATGTGCTTGATGACCTCTGAAGTCTCTTCAAAAGTGAGATTCTACAGTTTAAATGTAATCTCAATACTACTAAATTTTCAAATAGTAAAAAGACTTCCCAGCCATAGACTAAGCCATTATAAGCAAAAACAAACCAAGTTGCAGTACTACATAAGATTTGAGTATTTGGAGCTTGGTATACAGGTCAAATCCCATGTATTTTTAGTTTAAGAGCCAAGATCCCTAAGCTCCAGATGAAGACCCATCCTGAAATTATACACAAAACCCTCACACACCAAACTTTCTAGTGGCATCTCCGTTACCCATTAGCACCTTCCAAGGCCAGTCTTGGAGGAAGAGAATAGTGGGATGTGTCTTCACATTCCGTCCGTGGCTATCATGAAACCATCAAACAGTCCACCATATTCAGAGGTGAATATTTATTTAATTCATATGTAAAGTTTACATGATATCCATGGTGCTATAAACATAGGCACATTTTTTTTTTAACTCAAGGTACATTCAAATATTACCCCCTCACCCCAGCCCACTCCCCTCAAGATGGACTAATATTTGTAAAACAAGGGCCCGAAAGGCCCTGCTCATTAATTGTAGGAGAATGCATTTTTCAGCATTTTAATTCCATCATTGATAGAATTAATTAAACGCCTCCACGTGGATGTTAAGACGTTTATGATTTTTTTCTTCTACTTAGTTCAAGTCAGGAAAGAGACTGCTTTCTATATTCCTCTTGGCCTTCTTCAAATCCCTGGGATGCTTAGGGATCGCCTAACCACATCTACCAGCAAAATGGGTAGCTTCCCAGTAAGTACAGTTAAAACATTTGTATTGATTTACCCTTAAAGGGACAAATGTGAATTTAATAATTCATTGATTCAAATAATAAACGGATTGAGCACAAAGCAGATTGGACAAAAACAAATTCAGTGATTGTATCCAGACATAGGACTTTGTGTCTTTCACAACATCCATAACACACATCAAGACAAGATTAAAATCTACACTATAAAATCCTTGTAATTTGCTGAATTCAGAACGAGGAAAAATGAGTACTTGAAATTGATTCATCATAGCCACTCAGATATGATACACTTTAACTGTGAAGGAAAAAAAAAAATGATTCCTATACACAATTCTCTTAGTAAAATTGTCTATTTCTTGCTAATAACACATTTTTATTCAGAAAATGCATAAATTTATTCAAATGTATATTTTCTAAAATATAAATATTTAACTTAAGTTTTTGTAAATGCAGAGAATGTAGTTTGTTGACCCCCACCCAGATATTAATCAGTCTAAAACTTAATGTGATGAAGAAATATTTGTAATTATCATTTTAATTTGTCTATAAATATATAATAGGATCTTTGCAATTTAATTATGAGCAATTAACTCATACTTCATGTAGTAATGAGCACCTTAGATTACATTGTTGAACTATTGGCATTAATGTATGTATTTCAATGTTATTTACAATGCATAAGTATAATTCTCTTGTATAACAACATTCCAGTGACTTCGAAAATATGTCATGAAAGAGTTCGGTATAATTTACAAATGCATCAAAGCTTTCCTGTAGTATTCAGGGTGGGATTTCACTCCTCAGCATTTTAAAATAAGAAACCAAAAAGAAAGAAAAGAAAAGAAGAGAAGAAAGAAAAAAGAAAAATCGGTGTCCTAAAGCTGTTTCCAAAGTGTTTTTTGTTTTCTGTTTTGTTTTGTTTTATTTTGTTTTTTTAAACACCGGTTTCAACAAGATGCCCTGACAGAAAGGAGTTCTAGAAATGTTTTTTTTTTTTTTTATTTTTTTTTTTTTCAACGTTTTTTTATTTATTTTTGGGACAGAGAGAGACAGAGCATGAACGGGGGAGGGGCAGAGAGAGAGGGAGACACAGAGTCGGAAACAGGCTCCAGGCTCCGAGCCATCAGCCCAGAGCCTGACGCGGGGCTCGAACTCACGGACCGCGAGATCGTGACCTGGCTGAAGTCGGACGCTTAACCGACTGCGCCACCCAGGCGCCCCTAGAAATGTTTGAATAGTACACGGGTCCCCCCTTGAAGAATCTCAGTGTATACGTTAAAGCCCTTGAGGGGGCCCACAATCATGAAATCTGTTTAACATTTCTTACCTTGGTGTTTAACACACTTGAACACACAAACCTCTTATTCTCCCCCAACAAAACACGTCTGTCGATGCCCTTTGGAACTAGTGTTACATGACAGACACTTTGGGAAACACAAATCTAAAACCAGCTTTGTAACTCAATAAACATCTGGTGGGCAAAATTACATTCCTTTAAGACAGTTTCACTTTTAAAAGCTCTTTGCATAGGTATTTGCTAAAAGTTCTGCAAAAACGCATAGGTCCAATCCAGAACATTTCTTTATGTACATTACAGGGGGAAGAAGGGTTACAAATGCTTACGGAACCTCTAGAGCTAATTTTTAAGGTCTGAGGAAAGGGACTCCAAAATCAAATGATACTGGTGTCTTTCTACTGAATTTGTATTGAAAGGTAAAAATAAAGGCATTAAATCAGAAATATGCTCTATGTTGTCTGAAAATATTCTTGTAGAAAAATATCAGGTCATTATATTATTTCCCTGGAATTCCTAAGAGCTGCGGATGCTGTCAACAGATTTGATTACCACTCTGGGTGTATGCGTAAAGCCCATCATCGTCCAGAATTATATGCGCTGCTCTATGATTGGTTCGAAAATGCATGCATACGAGCACAGGCAGGCACAAGGGTCAATAAATTGCTCAGTATTTCCACTGAAAACCACGAAATGGGGATAATTAGTTAATCTCATGTGAGCTGTTTTATATATATGTATGTAATATATATAGGAGATATACGTATGTTTATATATATCTCAAATGACAATCTTTTAAAAAAATATCCATAATTTGCTTTCTATAAGTAAAGCTATCCGTCTTGGCTCTAAGATAACACACCTTGGTGTGAGTGCAGTCTCCAGATTAATCATCTTTCAAGCACACGACTCTTCTGCAAAGCTCTGCACTATAAACAGTCTACTTTGGCTCAGATTCCACCAGCTCAGAGCTCAGATCAGTATCTGACGCTTTATCTAATTCCTGCTCGGCATATGCTAATGAGAATACTTCAGACTCATTGTACATCACTGAAAGATAATTCATTAAGAAAAAAATTACAGCTGCTTCATACTTAAGTAAAAGGTGGGTTTCCAATTTGAAGCACTTCTCTTTCCTTACCAGCAAAAGTCAACTCAATTAGAAGTAGGCAATCAATCACACTAAAACAAGGGATCATTGTTATCGGGGGTGGGGGAGGTCAATGTGTCCATTTCTCATCTGGTCAGCCCTTGCTTACCTGGGTGAACCAGTTGCCTAGACACTGGTATGATTAAGATCTGCACACGCTGTTCTAATGTTCATGTACTTGATTGTCGTGATTTCAAAGCTATGCTTATGTATTCCCATTCGCCCTCACCTCTTTACCCTTCTACCGTCCTAAACAGCCATTTTTCTCCTGATATTCCTTGCGGTATTTTCTTGGGGCGCCCCCTTGTAGTTGGTGAAGCTGATGGAGAAGTCTGGGGCAGCTGAGGACTCGGGGATCTAAAGCTGACCGCGGCAGACCTGCTATGCTACCTCTCCCCGCTCGCCGAGCAGCCGATCTGACTGACGTCCCACAGCAGCCCTCCTTCTGTCCAAGGCAAGCCATCCCCCCTGCTCAGGCCACCAAGCCCAGTCTTGTGATCTTCGCTGACAGGAAGGAGTGAATGATGAACACGATCGGCTTGGGGCAGGAGTGAAGGTCCAGTTGCTGAAATTTAAAAAGAAGGGAGCGTGAGAGATTTTCAATCAATGCTTGATACAGAATAGCGATTTGCACATCAAATGGATCTGAGCACTTCCTGCTTTTAAATGGGAACTGAATCGATTATGGCTGTAAATCCTTGCCCCCCCCCCCCCCCCCCCTCAGTGAGATTTAAAAGCTAACTCTTTGAACTTATTCTTTACATCTCATATATCTTTTTTTTTCCGAAATAGGTTCTGTGAAATTTATATGTACCAGTAGCATCCATAGTGATGTTGCCTTTCTTGACTGTCTAAACCATTTATTTTTGGTATCACAATAGTGATATTATTTATGTTGGATTAGGTCCAGCTTGGAGGAGCACTAAATTTCACATCTGAAGATTAAATTTGAGTCCTGGTTTTAACACTTTTTTTTTTTCCTTTTAATACTTTCTAGATATATAATCTGGGACAAGTCACTTGAAATTTTTCTTAGTCTTACCTAATTTACAGGGTAAATAGAGTATTAAATGAGATACTGTATGTGAAATCCAGAATACAGGGGCACCTGGGTGGCTCACTTGGTTAAACATCTGTCTGACTCTTAGTTTCGGCTCAAGTCGTGATCTCACGGTTTATGGGTTCGAGCCCCACATGGGGCTCTGCGCTGACAGTGTGGAGCCTGCTTGGGATTCTCTCTCTCTCCCTCTCTCTCTGCCTTTCCCCTGCACTCTCTCTCTGTCTCTCTCTCAAAATAAATAACAGAAAAAGAGAATTCGGAATGCAGAAGCCCTAGGGCTAAGCAGCTGTGTCCCCAGGGTCCTGTGCTCTTGAATTGTAAGCATGTGGGTCACATGTCTGTTAAGTCCCCTGCTCCGTGTGTGCCTACATGTGTCTCCACCCATGACCAGAGCATAAGAGGTTGAATTTTTATCACTGGACCTAATTCAGGAAAACTGGAGGTGTTTCCAATTCTGTTCTGATGATGACACTACTGGGGAATCAACAACCGGAATGTGTAACAGTATCTAGCGAAGTTAGGGTTGTATTTATCACGAACCAGGCACCGTGCTAAACATAAACTAGGCACTGTGCTAAATATTAGCTCTACACCGTCTTACGTAATTCCTACAAAATCCCATGAGGTAGTTATTGCTATTATCTCCATGTTTTATATGGGAAACTAAGACTTAAAGAAGTTCTAAAACTTTCTGAGCTCACGGATCTTACAGGGAAGGGTACATACGGACTCAGATGCAGGCTTCTCTGATGCCAGAGTCGGGGGTTAACCACAGGATTCTGTTTTCACTAAGACAGAATGCAACTTTTGGAAGTAATCTTAAAGATTACCCACTTTAGTAACTGTATTTTATGGACAGACTCAGATCCAAAGAAATACAAGGACTTGCCCAACACAACTGGTGAGTTAGTTACAGACTCAGAACACGGGTGTCTTGACCCTCAACTCCATCTCAACAGCACATCTCTGCTCCCTTCCCTGGAAAAGGAGAGGAAAGCCTGGGTGGTGCCTGCCTCCTGGGGTTGCTGACTTGACCTGGGGGAGCTATGTGTGAACTTGCACTCACCAGCTGAATGGACTGGCAGCAAAAACTCAGTCCTTCCTAAATCTCCCGAGTCAGGTTATAATTACAGGCTTCAGGAAGGCTGAAATTTAGACCTAAGTGATTTTCCTCATGGGCAAAAATAGCCTTGATTTTTCAAGCCAAGGATAGCAAGAGACTTTTTTTTTTTTTTTTTTTTTTTTGCTAGGGAGCAGTCCCCTTTAAGAAAAAGCACGCAGTTGAGTGATTGATAAGAGCAGCAACTGAACTACAAGTATTCTTAGCGAAAGGGACTTTCTAGTCACTTATTTCCAAACTGGTGCTTCAGACTGAACCTACTGACTGAAACACACAAATCCTATAAAATCCTGTGGATCCATTTTAAAGGTTAAGGAAATGACTGGCTGGAAACTGTTCTCAGAAAGTGAGTTCAGATGAGCAGCCAGGCGTAGGGTGTTGGATTCCTCACGGCCACAGGTGATACCCACAGTGAGAAGTGCTGGTTATGTGGGGCCGGTGGTGTCTCGGGACCCAGAACAGCAGTGCTCGTGACTTTGAAATGAAGGCCTTATGCTAACAGCTTAAACGAGGTCCTATGTCTTCCGGAGAATGTCAAGAACTATACTTGCTTTCTAGAAAGAACGTGCAAATTCCCACCCTTTCATAGAACTGAAGAAGTACACTGTTATTGTTGTAACAGGCAGTAATGATCACAGCAAATTGTGAATTTCAATACACTGGCTGTTTGCATTGATCTAAGTCTAAAAGTTACTCTGACAAATCTGCTAATTTTGTTAGACGTTATTTGCCATTAGCCCGAAACTTCTGGGCTCTTGTCTGGCTCTCTCTCCATGCAGGTATTGACCACAGTTCTTTGTTCCCCACCATCCCTTCTACTCTGCCCCTCGTCCAGACCCTCTGCCTCTGTGCTCTCCATGTGCTGTGCTCCTTGCAGACCTCCCCGATGGCGGGCATTGCGCATGTCACACCCCCGCACCCCCCACACCAGCAGGGATGCCCAGGTTAGATTAGACGCTTGAGACTTTTTAAGAATGAATGGTGCATTTTGAAGCTGGTGGGACCCCATTTAATGAGAATTTAATGCTGACTTTGTAAAAGATTCTTTGATTCAAATATTGATTTGCTAGTGGAAAATGAGACAAAAGTTAGGAACTTTGAGATGCTTGGATCTAATCATAGTTTTTCTAGGATCAAACAAGACATGAGCCTGCAGGTACTTTATTTTTTTTTTATTTTTTTTTTAAATTTTTTTTTTAACGTTTATTTATTTTTGAGACAGAGAGAGACAGAGCATGAATGGGGGGGGGGGCAGAGAGAGAGGGAGACACAGAATGGGAAGCAGGCTCCAGGCTCTGAGCCATCAGCCCAGAGCCTGACGCGGGGCTCGAACCCACGGACCGTGAGATCGTGACCTGAGCTGAAGTCAGATGCTCAACCGACTGAGCCACCCAGGCGCCCCAAGCCTGCAGGTACTTTGCAAATAGTCAATTGCTAAATAAACATAAGGCAGCGTTACGTTTGCAAGCCATCACAGATGTGCCGCCCAGCAAAACATGAAATCGCACTGTCTACAGAAATACACTTACGATCTCTCCATCTTTGCCTCCAAAATCCAAATACAGCATCCTGATTCCATCATCTGAAGACATTTTCAGCTTCTCATAGGGAGACTGTAAGATGGTCTTGGGAAAGGCACCCTCCTGTGGTTCCGTGGTAATAGAAAATCCATTCTCGTAATGTATGGTCAGGCAGCACGCCTGGTTTTTGTAGGTGCAGGCTGAGGGGGAGACAGGAGACACAGCGGTGTGAGTAGCAAGGTCGGTCCATTTTTCCATGCACTTAACTTACAAGTCTCCTCAATCCCAGGGTCAGCCACACATTTCTCAAGTTGAAAAATCAATCACTGCTCATGAAAATCTTCTCCTTGGATGGATTTTGATAATGTATCTTAACTTGCCCCATGAACCCAAGGGAAAGAAGCTGAAAGAATTCCTTTTGCTGGGATTTACTGACTTTTATCTGGGCTCTCGCCCTTCTCTGACCCTCTGATAGCACACACGTGGACAGGTATACTTGCCTGCCACTGGCCTTGTCCAAAGCCGGAAAAAAACTGACATTTGATGTAGGGTAAGCTACCTCTGATTGGCCATCATCAACATCACCACACACACACACACACATACACACACACGTGGCCCAATGCCATGTGTCTACCGGCTGGTGAAAGAAACAAGCTTTCCTCCGTGACATTACCAAAGTTAGCACACCTAAGCGGTCAAGAGCAAGTAGTCTAAAACCACCTCATTTTTAATTTTTAAAAAGTCCAACAAAGCTCATTTTTTAAACAGAAATGAGGGTTTTAAATGTTTTCTCTGATGATCTTGGGTCCTAGAAAAGCTGTGCAGTAGGATAGACACCAGATGTGGCATCTTCCGTGGTGAATGCTGTTTCCTCTCTGCCCAGTGTGGCATTCAGGAGCCCCAGGGAGTATTCACAAGGTGCTGTGTGATCCAAAGGAACAAAATTAAAATCTCTTGATGACAACAGGTGCCAGCTTTTGTGCGTGGTCCTCACTGTGTTTAGGAAAAGTGACCAGCACTCTAAGCTCGTGAGCGGGATGCAGCCTTGCCCCAGAATCCTACTTCCTATTTAGGAAGACTTGTGAATGTTTACACCCCTGATCAAAGAGTTCTGAAAAAGGTTATTAAGTATCAGATTGGATTTTTTTTTTTGCCTCACAGAACACCACAATTAACAGACCCTGGCAAGTAAATTGGCTCAGCCCTTCATACACATCTGAAAGCTCTTTAGGGAAACCAGGATATTTTCTTTGCTGGAGATGGGGATTGGGAAGAGGAAGAGGATGGGCATTATGATTGCTCTATATCAACATTAGCTCAGCTTGGCTTTATAAACCAAACTGAATTTCACCTTACCACAAACTTCTGAAGCAGGACCTTAGCTTAATATTATAGGTGAAAAAAAGTGACGCTCAGACAGGTGCAATGTGTCCCAACTTAGGTGGTTTAGAATTCAAAATTCAAGTTCTTTCCACTCCATGCCATGTCTCTTTCTCCTTCTCTGGAAGTCAGGATATAGAGGGATGTGGAGAGGGACCTTGGCAAAGAGGCAGAGTAATGACTGTATGGTCAGGGGGCGTTTAGAGTTTGGGGGAAGACACAGGGGACTCACAGAATGAGGCGGCTTTTAATTGAAGCTCTGCTTAAAACCCATACCCCTCCTTCTGACTTCCCACAGGCATCTTTCAATTTGTAACTAAGAGCTGATATTTCCCAAAGGTGTACTACAGTCTCTAATAGATTTCTGAGTCCTGGGCAGAGCCCCTCAGTAAATCTCATACTCTCAGAAGGTCCGTAGGCCTCTAGCACCCCCACAGTCGTAGGATAACCAAAGACAGTGGCATGGGTGTAGTTATGGCTTCCCATCTTGAATCCTTGTTTTTGACACTCTTTACTTCTATTACCTGCAAAATAGGTGGGCAAATGAGCTTTAAACATGCTTTTCTTCTTCCTTCCTCTATATTTGAACTTTAAAGCTATGCCATCAGATATTCCGAATTAACTGATTGTGGTTACTTTCAATTCTAGTTGACCTCAAATGGTATCCGTGGCCTTCATATAATGGAATTGGTTACCTCAAGATGTTCTCAATCCACACAGGGTAAACCGAACGCATTATCAAGTTAATTGAAGCTCTGATTAAAACATAAGCCCCGTTCCCCTACTCCCTGCAGGCATCTTTCAATTTGTAACTGGGTTGCACGTTTGATCATTTCCGTAATTTCTCCTCTCCCACCACCCGGCTAGCTCCATCCACACAATTCATTGTTTATTTCCTTTGGCTGGTCTACCACCAGCCTCATTACTTTCCTGTCCAAGTAGAGGTCAACTTACTGAGAGAGAAAGATCTTACAAAATCTGTGGAATGCAAACTAAACCAAATCCCTTCGGCCATCTCCAGTCTTTCCTAGAACACTCCTCAATTTATTGCAAGGAGCATGGATCTTTCTGGTATTTACACATATAACTTAAGTTTAGTTTTCAGGTTTTCCAAATCTCAGCTCCAAAACTCTAGTTTTTCTTGCCATACAGATTCAGCATAAAAAAAAAGTTTCAGCGACGCTCCAGAAAGGTTTCCAACAATGATGGAAAATGGTCGGGGCACCAGTCAGTTTCAGGGTAACTGCTAAAAGACACGGATTTTGTTGGTGTTGCTGCAGTGGAAATTCTACAAAACATCTGTTTGTTCACGTTTGCATGAGTAGAGGAAATGTGGAGAAACCGTACTAAACATCTGAAAGATGTGTGTCCCACCTTTCAGAATATTCCTGAGTCCCGGGGGAAGCTGCTGCCTAGCGCGGCAGTGCTCCCTAAGGGGTCCAGGGCCCGGCAGCATCAGCACCACCTGCTATTTATTAGGTGCAGATTCTCAGGCCCCATCCCCAAGCTGCTGAATCTGAATCTCTGGGGGTAGAGGTCAGCAATCAGGCTTCTGAGAATAAAACAACAACAAAAACTTTCATTTCTGTTGGTTTTAGTGTGGCTAAAGTTTGGAAATGCTGTACCTAGGATGTCTTGTGGGCAATCCTGTTCCCCTAGAGCAAAGCTGTACAGTAGGACTTTTAGCCATGATGGAAAGGTTCTAGATCTGCACTGTCCAACGTGGTAGCCATTAGGCACATGTAGTGACTGAGCCCTGGAAATGTGGCTGGTGTGACTGAGGGAGTAATTTAATTTTAATTCAATAATATTTAAATAGCCACATATGACCAGAAGCCAGCATACAGGACCGCACAGGTCTGGAGAAGTCATTACAAGAGTAATGACTAATAACAACTCTGAGTGAGCACTTACTATGTGTCAAGCACTGTTCTAGGCGCTTTACATGGATTATTTCTCATAATTCTCGACAACAATCCTATGAGGTAGGTACCGTTATTTTCTTCTTTTTACGGATAATGGAAACAAGCGAGGCAAGTAAGAGTAAGAGATTAGGAAAGAAATGGGACTGGAATTTGAATCCAGGCCTTTCTGACTTAAATCCCACACTGTGGCTACCACCTTATACTGGGTGCTCAGAAACACAGAGAAATGAAGGAACAGACAGGAAAACATGATAGAAAGGGGCGAACAGAGAAGCAGCCTTATGGGACTCAACGTTGGATTTCCTGGGAGACTGTTGTTGAGGATACTAGCCACTCTGTCACACATGCCCTCTTTATGAGTGACCGCAGGACACCTGGAAGAGAGGCTGGTCCTAGATCTCAGAGCTAGAAACAGTCTGCCTTACATCTCAGAATCAGGAACAACAGCATTATGGACACTGTCAACTGTACATTGTGCTGGCTGCTGAAAATCACTGGGCTAGTATGAAATCCACCTTAGCAAATGTACAAGATTTTACAGCACGTACTTTGTTCCTTCATGTGACTTTAGATTCCTATTACTTCCTAGTCTCTAATTTTATCTTTACCCAGTAAAAAATTAGATTATCTAGATCTGTATATTTATATGTGCATGCATTCTATCTATCATCTAGCTATCTGTCAATCGTCTATCGGTCACCTATCTATCCATCTGATTTGGAGAGTGGCATGAAAATTATTGATCACAGCAGCCTGTTTTCGGACCAGTGGTATACCAGTGAGATCTATGTCCTTGTAGACAATAGTCAATGAGAAAGAGTCTTTAGAATGGCACAACCTAGTGTTACAGTTTTGTCATTTATGAGTTGTGTGATCTTGGATAAGTTACTTAACCTTTCTTCCTTTTTTTTTAAATTTTTTTTATTTTAACGTTTATTTATTTTTGAGACAGAGAGAGACAGAGCATGAACAGGGGAGGGTCAGAGAGAGAGGGAGACACAGAATCTGAAACAGGCTCCAGGCTCTGAGCTGTCAGCACAGAGCCCGACGCGGGGCTCGAACTCACGGACCGCGAGATCATGACCTGAGCTGGAGTCGGACGCTTAACCGACTGAGCCACCCAAGCGCCCCGATTACTTAACCTTTCTTAAGGATTTGCTTCCAGATTTGTAAAATCAGGTTGGCAAGGGAATTGTGTGCATTAGACGAGTTGAGGCAACGTATTATGACCCTAGTCATACACACACCACGGAATCAAACCTAAACAATATTTACACTGATTTTCCTATTCCATTTAATTTTTTAAATGTTGGTCTGGCCTCAATTCATTGATTTCTGGACCCCTAGTAGGGTTGTTTCTCATAGTATGAAAAACACTGAGGGGTGCCTGGGTAGCTCAGTCGGTTAAGCATCCGACTCTTGAGTTTCAGCTCAGATCATGATTTCGCGGTTTGTGAGTTCGAGCCCTGCATCAGACTCTGAGCTGACAGCGAGGAACCTGCTTGGGATGCGCTCTCTCCTCTCTCCCTGCCCCTCCCCCATGCTCACATGCTCTCTTTCTCGCTCTCTCAAAATAAATAAATAAACTTAAAAAAAAAAAAAGAAAAAGAAAAACACTGAGAGGCAGTAGATGAAATGCCTGGCACGTTGTGAGCACTCAATAAATAGTACAGTATAGAAGGTTCTTCCTTCTTTATACAAATCCCAGTTTCCCCACTAACCGGCCCTGTCGTAGAGCTCTGCAGGAACATGGCTGCACTCACTGTGTGTTCCTTCCATCCAGCCTTGGCTTCTCCATCCATACCAGGGGCAGGGTCACTGGTGGTTTCCCCTTTGCTGTTTCACCCCAGCTAGACACGTCTGTTTCCCGCTCTTTTTCACCAACTGGTTCCCCAGTTTTGTAAACAACTCTGTGAGCTACCAACACTAATGCGCAAGAATTGTATTCTGTGATAAGCTACTCAGAGTCAGTCTCTGTTGTTTATAACAAGAATCCGACTAGTTTGGGCCTCCAAAGTACATGCCTCCAGGAAGCCACCCAGGGTTACACAGGTAGGAAAATGACATCTGACTCTCCAAGTTACCAACTTTTCTTGAATGAAGGAGGAGAAAGGCTTGCTTTTCAGTAGGGCATACAGTGCCTTAATTTGGAAGAATTTAAGCTTCTGGAATTCTCCACAGCCAAAAAGGCCAATAGTGGAAACTACTTTGAGGCCAGGGCAGAGGAGAGGGCGTGCCGGTCCTGTGTCAGCCAGCAGTGCTCACCTGTGGTGACCTCGGTGACGAGTTCCGCCGAGTTGTGACATCCCTGTACGATGCTCCGCGTCCAATGGGAGAGGTCCCTGCTGGTCTCGGCCCTGAAGACATGTGTCTCGATCCCCTGCCTGGTGCCCGTTCGCGTAGCAAAGGACAGATCCACGCCAGCCTGGGGCGATCCTTTGCCCGGACCTGAATGGACCAGCCTGTCGAGAAAGAGAGACAAATCTCCATCAAACTGTAAACCACTGTGTTCACCTGACTTGTCATCTGATCAAAGCTTCCACATGGGTGATTTGCTCTCGTTTTTCTGACCTAGGACCAAAGGGTCTGGCTTAACCCCAGTGTCCCCCGTGGTTTTCTGCCTTCTGCTCTGCCAGTCCCTCTCCAGGGCTACGGTGAGATTTAGAAAGTGCCCGGGGAGCCGCATCCGGCTGAATGTGCAGAGGAGTTGAATCGCATGCCTTTAACTCCCACGAGACAAGTTCCACGATACCCACTGGGCCAAAAAGAGAATTGGGAAAGTGAGAGCGAGAACAACTTAAATAGTGTGTATAGTCCTCCCCATTCCATTCCTGGGCATGAGTATGTCCCGGTGTGAGCACGACACTGTTTCCTGGCTTAGCCTCCGTCCCCCTGCATGTCTTGTAGTTTGGCTCATCTGGGTGTACCGAATGCGTTTTTTGAGCACACAGCCTCCAAACACAAGCAAACCACCCGGGACTCCACTGAAGAAGGAGCAGTGGTAACACCTAGGAATAACTGGCAATGCTGGGCTTCCTGGGAAATGGAAAGAACAGCACTTACTGGAAGATTTAAGGGATTTCCAAGAGTGCTTTTTGCCACAGTTTGCACACTGACTTTAAAGCGCACGCTTTAAAGCATAAAATGTGACTCCCATCGTAAATATTTTCTGAAAGGCCAGACGGAAACCGTGAGGAATCACAGTCTCTGAGCCCTACCCCCTGAGCAGGCACTGGCTCCTCCTTTTCACGCCTCCCCTTTAAACCCCTGGATCTCTCCTGCTCCTCGATGTCTGATATCTCAACCTTCTTTGGGAAGAGACGCCCATATCAATCATTTGCAGGATAGCACGAGTATAATTTAGTAAATGTGACTTCTCCCCAGGATATTTGCATTTTCAGTCTTATCTTTTGGTACAGAAAGAAACACTACCATTTGCCAGAGAAATTCCAGGTGTCTATTCACTCAGTGGACGGGAGATGGGAGACTGACTTTTTTAGGCAAGGGGCTTGTTACCCCTAGATTAAAATTGCACAAAGAAATCCAAAAGCTCATCTCCTCTTGTAAGCTTAGATATTGCAGAGCAAATTTACCGGTGAAATCAAACACAGTACCCTGTTGGATTTCTAGCAACAAGCTTCTTGTAGAACTCTGAAAAGCTTTCTTTTACTCACAAAGCTGGAATTGGTGGCGGGGGTGGTTTGCAACGCCGGCTGGAAGAAAAAGGTTTGTTGACAAGCTTTTTGATCGTAAAATTCTTTGAAGATAGAGAAGATTCCAAGAGATTATGAAGGCTGGCAAGAACGTGGAGGAAAGGGACCCCCTGCGCACTGTTGGTGGGAATGCAAATTGGTGCAGCCACCATGGAAAATAGTATGGAGGTTCCGCAAAAAAACTGAAATTAGAGCTACCATAAGATCCAGCAATTCAATTCTGGGAATATGTCCGAAGGAAGCGCACTCAGTATCTCAGAGAGGTATCTGCAACCCCAAGTTTGTTACAGCATATTCACAATAGTTAAGATATAAAAACAACCTAAATGTCCATCGATGGATAAATGGATTTTAAAATTGTGGTATACACACACACACACAGACACACACACACACACAGACACACACACACACACACACAGACACACACACACACACACACACACACACTGGAATATTACTCAGCCTTAAGAAAGAAGGAAACCCTGCCATTTGCAAGAGCATGGGTGAATATGGAGGGCACTATGGCTAAGTAAAATAAGCCAGGCAGAAAAAGACAAATACTGGGTGGTATCATTCATATGTAGAATCTGAAAAAAAGTCAAACTCATAGAAACAGAGTAGAATGATGGTTGCCAGGGCTACAAGGTGGGAGAAACAGGGAGATGTTGGTCAAAGGGTACAAACTTTTAGTCATAAGATGAATGACCCCTGAGGATCTAATGTACACCATGATCACTATACTTAATAATACTGTATTGTATACTTGAAATTTACTAAGAGAATAGACCTTAGGCTATCCCCTCCATACACACACCAAAGTAACTATATTGAGGATATAGATGTATTAATTAATTTGATTGTGGTAATCATCTCACCATATATACATTGTGCACATTAGGCTTTATTTGTCAATTGTACCTTAATAGAAAGTAATAATAAAAGGGAAGTTCCATGAATCTTATTGAGAGAAGAATCTGGGACAGTGTGAAGGAAACTGTCTGTTGACATGGGTTTCAAAATCTTGGTGAGGCTAAAGAAAAAAGAAAGCATTTCTCAAAAGCCTAACATGGGTTATAAAGGGATTGAGAGCCAGGTAAAAATTCATTAAGATAAGGTACAAATATGGATTTTTGAATTTATTCCATCCTATTTTTAAAAAATGTATTCTTTTGTTCAAAAGTCAAACTGTCAGGGTGCCTGGGTGGCTCAGTTGGTTAAGCGTCTGATTCCTGGTTTTGGCTCAGATCATGATCTCACGGTTGTGAGAGTACTTAAGATTCTCACACCCTTCTCCCTCTGCCACTCTCCTGTTCTTGCACATGCCTGTGCACACATGCTTGTGTGCACATGCACACACACACTTTCTCTTTCTCTTCAAAAGAATAAGTAAGATAAACATTAAAAAAATGTCAAACTAAAAAAAGAGAAAGGTACTTATAAAAAACAAGGATTTATATTGTTTTCTTAGTTGCATAAATATGTTTTTTATACTTGATGGTGTTTAAGTTTTAGTTACTTGAGGAAATACATCTAGCTTTTCCTTTTTAAAACTCTTAAAAATCTGTATATGTTGGGGGCATCTGGCTGGCTCAGCCAGATCTTAGATCCTGAGTTCGAGCCCCACATGGTATGTAGAGATTCCTTAAATAAATAAAACTTAAAAAAAAATCGGCATTTTTTTTACAGCTGGCCAGCTGCACTGCAAACTGAAGAGAGATAACAAGGTTTGGGGGGCATAAAAGCCTTCATGAGACCCCTATTCTGCCATGTGTTAAATGTTCTAGGAATCCCTACTTCATAAGGTAGTGTTTTAAAGATCAACTGAAATAATCTGTGAAATCCATAAAATAATAATATTCTAATCTGTCCACATCTAGCACAGACCCAGCATACGGTTTGTACTCAGTATTATTTCCATACCCTTATCCCATCCCTTAGTGCCCCTACCCTCATTTCCCTTATTTTAATATAAGCAAGATGAATTTTTCTTTTAGTAGGCTCCACGCTCAATGTGGGACTTGAACTCACAACCTTGAGAGATCAAGAGTCACACGGTCTACCAACTGAGCCAGCCAGGCACCTCTCGGTTTCCTTATTTTAAAAATACAACTCCTGCCTCCCATGCTTGGGATTCTTTATAATAAAGTACAAAAAAAAAAAAAAGCACTTAATTCAGTATTCAGTGATCATCAGAAGCATTCAGTAAACGTTAGTTCCCTTACGCCTTCCCTAGCCGGACATGTTCTCATTTGTTATACCCTAAATTGTCCACTGAAGGGGCATCAGCGCTGTCACAATCAGGGCCAGTGCAAATGTAACACTGAGGCACAAGTGAAGGGAGAAGAAGATGTACCACCCTCACGGAGAATGTCACTTTTTTATGAATTTCTTACCAATATTAATTTTTCTCCAGAGAGACTATAAAATCGGAGCCAATAATAACTGGAAATTTAATTTGTTGGAAAATTTGCACTTGGTAGGTCTGGGTATAGGGAATGAAATTACTAACTGACTCTAACAAGGTATGAGAAAGGCCTGTATCTAGCGGACCAACACTATGCACAGGGCGTCCTTGATGGGGAAACCCAGTGAGTTAAGAGGGAGCACCACTTCTAAATTTGTTATTCGTCTCCTCGCCAAATTTCATTCACTGAAAAGAAAAGGGAAGAGAAGAAATTGATTTTTCCACTGATCAAGTGTGAACTATCTAATATCTATATTAAAGAGCAAGTTGATTTGCTATCTGAAAAATAGCAGACATGCTGAATAATGTATTCTTTTGAGTACACCACTATTGGTTAATGAAATGTGCCAAGCTGTAGGTAAACAATCAGATAAAGCAAATTTCTTTTCCGCTACCTCATGTGCATACTGGTAACAAAAACATCTTCCAGATTAAAAACAAGTGAATTGGAGCGCGTGGGTGGCTCAGTCGGTTGAGCATCCGACTTCGGCTCAGGTCATGATCTCGCAGTTCCTGAGTTTGAACCCCGTGTCGGGTTCTGGACTGACAGTTCAGAGCCTGGAGACTGCTTCAGATTCTGTGTCCCCCTCTCTCTCTGCCCCACCCCTGCTTGTGTTCTGTCTCTCTCTGTCTTTCAAAAATGAATAAACATAAAAAAATTTTTAAATCAAGTGAACTACATCCCAGTATCCACACGATGCATATAGGTACATGTACTCCTCTGCGTAGAGTATTACACAGACCTTGAAAGTTATTTTATAAACACGGATGGCAAATATGGGGAAACGTGTATGTATCTACCAAAAGTCTCTAGATACACAATTCAACCATGTAAGAGAAAAACCTGGAAACAAATCCATTAAAATGCTGAGTCATTTTATGGGTGATTTCATTTCTTCTTACGGTATTTTTTTTTTATCTTGAAATCTCCACTTAGCAACAGATACTATACAATTTAAAGATTCACTTTAGAAGGCTATGAGGCTGGAATGAAGTCAGATCTTTCACTTTAATTTTTAGGACCAGAGCTTGTATTCCACTGAAAAATACATGCATTCTGACTCAGAGCGACAAACATGCTTTGTTTTTTGTTTGTATAACATTAGTGTCAATTCAGTGTTGGAACAGAGGATGAGCTCCTCTCTGTGGCCCTTCATGTCCATATGTCTAGGTTATTCTAAACTGTCCATGCCTCGCTCTTCAGACTTAACACCTGCCACGGAAGAGCCTTTCTCAACATGGAGTTAACTGAGCCGCGTGGGATGGAACCTACACCTGTGGCCTCATTAATCCCTTACACAAACCAACTGGCCTCCGGCAAATGAGACAGGAGAGACCCTGAGACCTGCTAGTTGAAGTTACAGAATCTTTTTTGATTCACGGTGCTCCAAGGGGCCTTAGAGGAGCTTCCTGCTCTGTTCAGGTCTCTTCTCTACTTCCAAATGACCCCCAAAAAAGTCACGAAGTTCATTCATTCAATCAATCAATCAAGATTTCGCCATTCGCCAACTGATACATCCTACAAACATTTATTGAATACTACCCTGTTACGGACTGAACTGTGTCCCCCTAAAATTCCTATGTTGAAGCGCTTGCCCATGTGACTGTATTTGGAAATACAGACTATATAAGGTTAAGTAAGGGCATAAGTGTGGGCCCTTAACCAATAGGATGCTGCCCTTACAGGAAAAGAGATGCCAGAGATCTCCCTCCCTACACACACACACACACACACACACACACACACACACACACAAAGAGCAAGGACCAAGTGTGGACAGAGCAAGAAGGCAGCTGTCTATAAGCCAGGAAGAAAACCCTCACCAGAAACCAACCCTGATGGCACGTGGATCTTGGACTTTTATCCTTCAAAACTATGAGAAAATAAATTTCTGTTGCTTATGTCACCTGCTTTGTAGTATTTTGTTATGGCAGCCATAGCCAACTCATAAATGCACCTACTCTATGCAGACCCAAGGCTAGGCATGGTGTGAGTACAACAGATGTGGCCCAAGGTTGGAGGAGATGAAGTTCACTTCAGGTTCTGCCCCAGTTCTTAGAGGCTCACTCCTCGAATATAAAAGAAAGTCAGAACCAGCCTCTGGCAGATCACAAGTGGAAGAGATGAGCCAGAGTCAAGTGGACAGATGGAGAATTATTCCTCTTCATTGGGGCAATCTGATTATTAAGAAGATCTTCCTTCAGAGGGTGAACTGGAATCTCAAGAGAAAGCTGTTCCGTCATAGGAAAGGCAACAGTGGATTCTGGCACAAGAACAAAGAGACCCTACATTTATCAACATAATTGTCATTTCATTCCTACAAAGATATCGGAAATAATAGATTTCCTTGTTCTTAATATCATCCCCAACGAATTGCTTTTTGTGGCCAACAGTAATGAGTGGATGACAACATGTAGAGATGTGGACATGCGCCACTATGCCATCTTGAGAAGTCCGAACAGAGTTGGTTGGTTTACAAATCATGGCATTGCAAAAATGAGACAAGGCCACTGGACAGGGTAGGACCAAGATCCTTTCTCTTACCTCTTTTTTATTATGTGGGCTGCCACAGTGATAGGAGTGGCAGCTACAAGGAAGAGATAGAGAAAAATAGTGCAACGATTACATTTATAAATGTTCTGTGAAATCATTCTCTGTAGGTGAACTTGTATATTTCCAGCTCCAACCAATAAAATAATATTGGATATACACTACTGGATAATGCACTGTCTGATTGTTCACTGAGCATCTCAGAGGGCTCACAAGTACCTCAGATCAGCAGAAGTTAAAGCAATATTGTATAAGGTCCTTAAGATCTTAGGAATCCAATACTTGGGTTCTTTTTTTTTTAAGTTTATTTATTTACTTTGAGGGGGTCAGAGAGAGAGGGTGACAGAGAGAATCCCAAGCAGGCTCTGTGCTGTCAGCATGGAGTCCGACGTGGGGCTCGATCCTATGAACAATGAGACCATGACCTGAGCTGAGATTAAGAGTCAGATGCTTAACCGACTAAGCCACCCAGGTGCCCCCCTTATACCTAGGCTCTAAATTAAGTAACACCAGGACCCACAAGGGCCATGTCCACTGCAAAGGACAGGATGTTTTCACTGGGAGTCAAACCACTATCCAAAAGAAACCTTTAGATGGGCAATCGAGAGTCCATATGAAGGAAGGTTTCCTAACAATGGCAAATACAACACGAGGGGCTATTTTTAGATGTCTATGGTATACAAAGACAAGGACTAGGCAGCTCTGTATCTCCAGGCAAACAGTGTTATTGATGAGTGGCTGAAAGAAAATATAACTTATGAATTCTTTCTTTGCTGCTTTATGAAAATAACGTTTTTGAGATGTGAGCCTAAGTAAGGGGCAGTGGAAGCCAAGAAGGGAGTGGCATTTGGAAGACAGCACCCTGATGCTTCAAATGAACTCAAGTCCTTCCTGGGAAGATTACACACCAACATACCGGAAGGGCTTAGATGCTTCATAATTGAAACTCTGCGGGGACCTTTGGGAAATCAGGGAGAACAAGTCAGACTGTTCTAAAAAAGTGAACTGGAAAAGTGAAAATTATATCTTGGTTTTCAAAACATGGAATAAAATAGATTCTTTGGCCCTGTTCCCAGGCAAAATTCAGTAATGGATTTTTTAAAAAATGTTTCTTTATTTTGAGAGAGAGAGAATTAGAGCGAGTGAATGGGGGAGGGGAAGAGAGAGGGGCAGAGAGAGAATCCCAAGCAGACTCTGTGCTCTCAGCACACAGTCTGATGCGGGGCTCGATCTCACAATCCATGAGATCAAGAGTCAGACATTCAGCTGACAAAGCCACCCAGGCACCCCAGTAATGGATTTTTAAAAGCAATCTTTCTTTCTTTCTTTCCTTCTTTTTTTGACTTTGGAAAATAGGAAATAGGAGTCCATGAGGGCCTACATGGCTTCCTTACACCAACTGTTTTATGCAGAAACCAGATTAGTAGAAAAGTAATAGATGAAGTAAGTATTCAGAAAAAAAAATGTACTGACAGTTTCCTTTAATATTCATTTGGACTTAAAAGGAATAAGTTTTGGGTACAAAGCTTATCAGCTGGAAGAGTACTTTGTTAAGGGGTCATAGACATCACGAGTCAATTTAATTAGGAATGGAGGCAGAGCTATGGCCTTAGTCCTGTCCTGTTAAACATTGTTATCAGTGACTTGTATGAAGAGGGCATGCACCTCAAGTCAGCAGATGACCCAAAATTGGTAAGAAGACGAAATATAGAATCAAGACGGAAGACTGCTAAGCACTGTAGTTTGAGCCCAAAACAAACAACGACAACGACAAAATTAGAATGGGAGAGACTTGATGTAGAAGCACCACTGGAAATTAGTTGACTCAGAGCTACCAACAGCACTAACGTGAATTTAAACTCAATTAACAGAATGAGAGCAGGTGCTGGCCCTGTGTGGGCCCATGCTGGTCAGACCATGCCTAAAACGCAGCATTTGGGCCTAGGCACCAAGCCCTGTGGACCGTGATTCTGAACAATGTGTATAAATCATAAAGTAAACAGAATTACAAAGGAAAGCAGTGATACCGAAATACAGTTCCATGCAAGACTCCTAATGCTGAAGACAATGATCAAAACAGCAGAGTACCCAAAACTGCTTCAGAAAGAACATCGTTTGGATATATCCTGTCTGGCAAAGAGAAGACATTGTGTGAGGAATGGAGGGAGGGAGGGGCAGGCATAAGTGTCCACGATGTCTGTGGAAGTGCCCAAGCATAGGCTGGACAGGGACTTTCTGAGGACAGTACAGACACTTCTCCCCTTGAGAGTCTATAGTCGGATCAAAGCCATCCCTGAACCTTGGCCCATCCAGGAAGAGCCACATTTGGAGCAGACGATTTGCTTCCAGGGATGCAGGGTGAGGTAGGAGGTCTTCCAGGAAGACTGAAACAGCCTCCATGGCAGCCAGCAGGGGTCCTTGGACACCACTCTGTGGGGTTTGTTGCTCATGTGTTGAAGTTGACAGGTCCAGGGTAAAAATATGTGGGAGGAAACAAACTTGCTGTGGACAGCACAGCAATCTTCTGGAGCTCCAGACCAAACGCGGTATGGTCTCCTTACTGTAGGTGCCCCTCTTCTGGGTCCCTACACAGCATTTACGATTACCATCTCCTCTCCCTTGCCAGATTCAGATGCTCTTCAGGGTAGGAGCATCTCTCCTTGATTCTGTGGTGCCTGGCATTCTACCTGACACGTGGGATTCACTACCTGTTGGCTGAACAACTGCATGAATACAAGTTTTCCAAATGTTTAAAAAATGTGAGTTCAATTTTGCAAAGGAAAGCACACACACACACACACACACACACACACACGCCTGACCTATTCTGAAATGCTATGAAACGTGCGGCAGTGAAAAGGCCCCCTAATGGGCTCTTCACTTGCAGACCACACTTAGGAACACATTACCATAGCCAGATTCTGGACACTAAGTAGCAAGTAAATGTCAGCTGGACATTAAGATTTTTAAAAGTCATCACGTGCACATTTAGAAAGGTAGGGCTTAAGGAATAGAATGTGTCTGCTAGAGTTTGTCCTATTCTATTTTTTTTTTAAGTTTTTAAATTTATTTTTGAGAGACAGAGCACAAGTGGGGAAGCGGGACAGAGAGAGAAGGAGACCCAGAATCCAAAGCAGGCTCTAGGCTCTGAGCTGTCAGCACAGAGCTTGACGCGGGGCTCAAACCTATTAACCATGAGATCACAACTTGAGCTGAAGTTGGACACTTAACCGACTGAGCCACCCAGGCGCCCCAGAGTTTGTCCTATTCTTGCAGAACAGCCTCTTTACATGCCTCCCAAGATTCTTCCCAAGGATATTTTCTGATCTGCAGTCTCAAGGGGGACTCTGAAATAGATATTATTTATATTTCAATTATTTTACATTTTAAGCTATTTGTGTATCCTTAAAAATATGACCATCTGTCTCTTATCTGTGGCAGGGACTAAACTATAGCAACCAAGGAAATGCTGTCTCTCAAGAGAAGATAACTCTCTTACCCAGTCAGGGAAAAATACCGGCACCCTGGGACAGGCTTTCAAGCTGTAATTCACACCCAATTTCTAAGTTTTATCTGAAACTGTGTGAGAAACCCAAGGACATGCTTTGTTCTCTGGTTACGGAAGTCAAATACACATGCCCATGGTTGGAAGCAAACTCCACCAACTCCAGCAAGATGTGACATTTCCTATTATCTGGAAGTATGAATAAGGGAACAAATGAAAGGCCCACATAAACCGAGTGGGCCCGGAGAGTGAAGCCACAGAGATGAGGCGACAGAGGAGAGAGTCAGATAGCCCAAATGGGCTATTTGCCAACCATGCGACCTCAGCAAGTCTCAAACACTCTCCACGCCTCAGATGCCTCAAATGCAAACTGGGGGTAGCAATATGCCTACCTCATTGTATTGTTGCTAAGGATGAAATGAGTTCTATGAATGCTGTGTGGAACAGCACCTGGAACAGAATATATAGGAATAGCCGCTATTCTCATTAGGTCAATCAGGGAGGGACTTTTTATCTGATTGTTCCCAACTGTATGTGTACAACCTAGAACAATTCCAGGCACGTGGCAAGCACTCAGCAAATATTTGTTGAATGAATAGCTAGAATACAAGGAGGATTATTTTCTAAGAAGTTTGTGATTAATGACTGTTATGAGACACTGTGATTTCTCTCCCACCCTCAGTCTCCCATCATGAAACCATAGCTCATGCTAGATCCAAAGAACTTGGGTTTACATCTGCTAAATGCTCATTTCCAGATTAACTCGATCCTGGCAAAAAGTGATCTTGAAAGGTAATTGGGATGAGATACTCTATGGGATTAGCCTAACATCCATCTCCTGTTTCTTCCTTCAAATCCATCTCTAGCAACTGGTGTTTTTAGCAGTGACTTGTTTAGGGAGTCAGAGTTAACCTTTTCTGGTCTGAGAGTGGAAGGTACCATTTTATCAACGAAGTAAGTCAGTAAGATTTCACATTCATGGCTAGCATGGATCCAGTGTACATAAATTTAAAGATTTATATATAAATGGGTCCCTAACCCAGAAAAAGAAAGGGTGAAATGTTTTTATTTTTATAATGTCTACTTATTTTTGAAAGAGAGAGAGAATGAGCAGGGAAGGGGCAGAGAGAGAGCGGGACAGAGGATCCAAAGCAGGCGCTGAGCTGACAGCATACGAGCCCGATGCGGGGCTCAAACCCACAACCCACAAACCGTGAGATCATGAGCTGAGCTGAAGTTGGACACTCAACTGACTGAGACACCCAGGCGCCCTAAGGGTGAAATGTTTTTAAATGAGTTCACTGCCCAAAGTGGCTCATAAGGTGGACCCCACAAGGCTCCATGTGGCTGTGGGATAAGCCCACTTGCAGGTCAAATTCTTTGTTCAATATTTGGGGGAACCTGGTGGTAGAAATTCCTTCATGTCCAAAGAAGGCCAAGCAAAAGGTGTCTCTACTGAGGTACTAGGCTGCACACAGTTTCTGGATCCTCACATCCCTTTGCATGCCTGGTTTTGAGAAAAACAAAAACAAAAAAACCTGTCTCACAAAGGATGCTTATGCACTAATTTAATTCCGGATATAGGTGTTAGAAAATGCTGTATAAAATGTCCCACACAAAAACATTATTATTAATATCCTTAATTAAAACAAAAACAGTTACAGCACACAGATTCAGCCAAATTAGTAAAATTACATATTAGGTAACTGGGTTGCTAAGCAATATTACATTCTTGCTTAATTGCTGTAATTAGCATCTCCCAGCATATGCCACAATGCAAGCAAAAAAAAAAAAAAAAAAAAAAAAAAGAAAGAAAGAAAGAAAGAAAGAAAGAAAGAAAAAGAAAAACAACTGTTCAGATCCCTTAAATGGTTCTGGTGCACTTGATTACTTCCATCCACTAGTCACCGGAGCCCAGCAGTCAACGGGCTGACTAGGAAAGAAGTGAGGGGAAAAGTCACTAGTAAGCTCCGGACTGTCAGGGCGGAAGGGCTGCTCAGAAACCAGCATGCTGCCCCTCAGCCAAGAAGAGCTCACAACTGCCTCCTTTCTACCTCCTAAACTTTCATCTGAACACGGTGCTGAAAGGTTAGGCAAAGGGGTGCCTGGGTGGCTCAGTCGGTTAAGTGTCCGACTTCATCTCAGGTCATGATCTCGCGGTCCGTGAGTTCGAGCCCCGTGTCGGGCTCTGTGCTGACAGCTCAGAGCCTGGAGCCTGCTTCGGATTCTGTGTCTCCCTCTCTCTGACCCTCCCCCATTCATGCTCTGTCTCTCTCTGTCTCAAAAGTAAATAAACATTAAAAAAAAATTTTTTTTTGAAAGGTTAGGCAAGGTCCCATCTCTCCAAAAGATACTACTGAGGGATACTGACTGTAAGCAAAGACCAAGGTGATATAGGAGAATGAGCAGCAAAAGAGCCAATTTTTGACTTTTAGTGAATCCAGCTGGATTTCCAGAGACCTGGACACATGTTCTCCCTGGCCTCATGACCTCCCACAGCCAGCTGCTAGCAGTAATGTGGAGGGAGGAAAACCGATGCCTGTTCTGTAACTCGTTGCACTGACGCACTATCTCCCTGGGTCTCCATGATGCCCCGGAAAGCGTATCACAAGCTCCACTTTACCAACAAGGAATCCATGGTTCTGTGTGCTAAAGTGGTAGCTGGCCAGGTGAGTGTCCAGAATATGAACCCACATGATTATAAAGTCTATAAGCTTTCCACTATAACACGAAAAGGGGCCAAACTCCAGTGTGTCAACTGTAGATAGAAAGGAAATTAAAGAGAGGGAGGCCAACCATAAGAGACTTTTAAATACAAAGAACAAACTGAGGGTTGATGGGGAGGCACATAGGGGAGAGGAGAAAATGGGTGATGGGCATTGAGAAGGGCACTTATTGGGATGAGCACTGGGTGTCGTATACAAGTGATGACTCACGGGAATACACCCCCAAAACCAAGAGCATACTGTATACACTGTATGTTAGACAAATTGACAATAAATTATATTTAAAAGAGAGAGAGAGAGAGAATAATGAACTCTTCAGGTCACCCACAGATTTAATTCACCCCCACGCACTTGCCATCTCCAGAGATGAACAAGGCTTACAGTCTGATGAATATTCTCACATATGATAGCCTAATGTCTTGGAAAATCTTCCTTTCAAGTTCATAGTCTTTCTTTTTTTTAACCCTTAGCAATCTTAGAACTTTAATTTTGAAATATATTCTTTGAGTTTTCTGGTTATCTCTTCCACATTCCCTTATCCCATCTGTGTTTTAATTAGTTCAACATACATCACAATATGTATACAATAGGTATACTAAAAAGATCTTCAAGAACTTCTCCATGGAAAGTAATGACAATTAAAATCTGTCCTATTTTGCGGGGAAAATAAAACCATGAGTGAATAACCTGAAAAATTAGCTTTTATAACACTTGGCTTTTATCTCTCATATTTTTCTTCCTTCCTTCCTTCCTTCCTTCCTTCCTTCCTTCCTTCCTTCCTTTTTTTTTTTATATAATTTCCCAACCATCAGCCCTTGGTACAATGTTGGCCCCTAACAGGAGACTGTGAAACATTTCTTAAACTGAACTGGACATTTTTGCCCCAAGGAAGAAGCCATCAATAGGCTATCTTCCTGCAGTGTTGCACCTGGGTGCCTCAGTCAGTTAAGTGTCCAGCTTTTGATTTGGACTGAGGTCATGATCTCAGGTTGTGAGATCTCAGGTTGTGGAGCTGCTCCTGCTTGGGATTCTCTCTCCCTCTCTGCTTCTTCTCCACTCATTCTTTCTCTCTCTCCAAAAAAAAAAAAAAAAAAAAAAAGGACTAGCTTTCTGGTGTGAGTTGAGGGGTTCCAGTCTCCCCGTTCCATCTCTCACTTCCCCCTCCCTACAAATTAAAGCAACAAACTCTTAGCCCAGTCCTTATATCTCAACAACTTTGATCTAAGACACTATGGGTCCCTGATAAATGCAGTATTACATGTGGAATCAAATATGTCTACTTACTTATCAGTTATTCATACATCAATTTCAATTAATTTTTTCAATATTAACAATTGCTAACATTTATCAATCACTTATTATGTCTCAGTCATATGTTAAACACTTACATTTACTGTCTTAATAGTTCCTATCAATAGCTGAATGAAGCAGAAGATACTACTGCCCTTCACAGAGATGAGGCTTGGATTCGGAGAAATTGATATTTTGCCCAAGATCACATGACAAGTAGAGGTCTCGGGGTCAACTCCTTGTCTGACTCCAAAGTCCTTGGACCCCCTCACTCTGCTTATCTCCCACCCAACTCTGAGGAGCTTCTGGATTAACAGGAAGGAGGGCAGGAAGGAGGCTGGCCATTAGTGTGAACACCAGGTATGGTTCACACAAACGGGAAGAATGGGTGTGAAGGCCAACTCCACTCTTCTCAGGCTGACAGAGTGTGGTTCCATGGGCATGCAGATCCTCTTATGCTGCCCTAGGGAATGCCTATGGCACAGGCTCACATTCCCTAAGAGTGAAGAAGCCTCCCACACTTAGTGTGAAAACCACAAGCTGATTGTAGTTGAATGTTTGACAAATGCGACTGGCCAAACTTCCCCAGTGGAAAGCATTCCTAAAATTTCTGAGGCTGGCCTGGGGCAGCAATTCCTTTTAGCACTGAGAAAACAGGTTAGTTCCTTAGACACCAAGGATTACCCAACATGTTTAATACAAGTGCCAGTGCCTTTGGCTCCCAAGTGGCATCAGGGGAGCAAAGTGCAATTCATCAGTTCCTCTTCCCCAGAGACCCCACCCCTTCTCTCGGGCCCACAGGTGGGACAGCTGGGCTCAGAGCCTCATTACTTTTGCAAGCTCTGTGCTTCCCAATCTTTTGCCAACCACTGGAACTGGGCGTGCAGAATTTCTGGGTTAAATCTCCTCTAGAATTCCAGAAATACTGCCACCTTAATCCTCTCTCCCTGTAGGCCTGTCACACTTGCCAATTATGATGACAGTGACAAAAAAAGAAAAAACCAACATACATCCTCCATATGGGCAAGAGTACCTTTTTTTTCTTCATGTTCAGCGATATCAAGTAAGCTTTGGCTAAGCAAAAAAAAAAAAAAAAGTTTTCCCAAGGACTCATAAAAGCTGAGGGATGAGAACAGCTAACATTACAACGTGTTTGAAAAGTTCCTGAGCACACCGCTATAAATTGCAATGCGGATGCACGTAGGCACCATAGATGTTTGTCAGCAGGAGAAGCAACGGCTTGTAAACTTCCCTGCATGGTGATCGACACCAAGAACATGCTGTGAGCATTTCTGATGCCACTGCTATGAAACACAATCAAATTTTCATTTTCCAGAAAAATATAAATTAAATGTGCCCGGGACTCCAAAAAAAAAAAAAAAAAAAAAAACGGGAGGAAGGAAGGAAGGAAGAAAGGAAAGGAAGGAGGGAAGTTAGGAAGAAAAAAAGAGAAAGAAAGAAAGAAAAAGAAAGAAGAAAGAAAGAAAAGAAAGAAAAAGAAAGAAAGAAAAAGAAAGAAAGAGAGAGAAAAAGGGAAAGAAAGGAAGAAGCGACAAAAAAGTATCAAAAAATAACCCTAAACAAATCAACAAATCAACTATGAACTGTCTGAGGAAGTAACTCGATTTTAAAAGAACCCTGTTTCCTACTGGCTCTGGCCCTGGCCAGTTCTTGTGCAAGAGAAAAGACTGTCTCTGACATTCTGAATAGTACTGCCTCTCAAGGCTAAGGCAAAGGGAGGGGCACGGGCCGTTGCCCAGTTGCCCAGTTGCCCAGTTGCTGTGGGCCAGTGTTCTGCTAAATGAGGCTGTCCTGTCAAGGCTCAAGATTGACTCCTGCCCCACCCTCACCCCCTCAATTCATATGTTGAAGACCTAACCCTCAATGCCACCTATATGTAGAGACAGGGCCAACGAGGGGGACATTGAGGTTAAATGAGGTCCTAAGGCTGTGGCCCTGCTCTGGCGGTTTGACACCAGATGGCTCCAGCATTCTCTCCCCCCGCAGGCACTCAAAGAGGTCACGTGAGCACACAGCAAGATGGCAGCCACCCACAGACCAAGCAGAGGACTCTCACCAGAAACCAACCACACTGACACTGTCTTTGACTTCCAGCCTCTGGAACTGTGAGAAGGTAATTATCTGTTATCCAGGCAGTGGTATTTTGTTGCGGCAGCCCCAGCTGACTGACACTGCCATACTTTCATTTTCATAATCACTCTGCAGCAGACATTAGGATCCTAGTTTTCAGGGGGAGGAAACAGGATCAGAGAGGTGACATGATTTGCTTAAGATCACACAGCCTGTAAACTGGGGCCTGACTGGGCAAACCCAGAGTATGAACCCGAGTGTCAAATCCAATACTGTGATCTTTCCTCTCCACCACTAAATAAAGTTGTTGTTTTTATTTAGTTAATTAATTAATTAATTAAGTTATTTATTTATTTATTTTTGGTTCCACATGAGAAACTTTATTAATGTAATTCAAAACTGCATAATCATCTCAGTATGTATCCGAAAAAATAGAATTCAACACCCATTCATGATTTTGCTCTCATCCTTTACTCCTCTATATACCACCTTTTCCCATTCCCCTCCACAGAGGAAACCCCATACCCAAAATCTAAGGTAGGGATCCATCTAGAAAGTCTGGGTTCATGTTTTTTGCAAAAGAGAAGTTGGAGCTATGAGGATATATTCCCTACTATTTCCAACTCTGATTAAAGCCTTCATCAGAGAGTCTTTGGAATCTCATACACGATGTTTTGAATAGAAGTAATGCCTTGCTGTCTTCAAGCATCCTGCCCACCCAATTTGCAGCAGACGACTTTGCCTCCTACTTTTAAGACCAAAACAGAACCCCCTAGTTGTCAACTCCCCCAAGTTCTTTCTTTCGTTTTTTTTTTTTGAGATTTATTTATTTATTTATTTATTTATTTTTTTAACTTAATTTTTTAAAAATTTATATCCAAATTAGTTAGCATTTAGTGCAACAATGATTTCAGGAGTAGATTGTTGTTTTTATTTTTTAAGGAGATGGTTTTTCAGGCTTTTTGTTTGCTTTATTTTTATTTTTATTTTTTTGCTAACAGGATGGGTTTGAAAAGATTTCTTAGATGGTTCCATAATGATGACCTATGGATTTCCAGTGTGATGAAATTTTGTTTTTCTTTTTTTAAGTTTATTTATTTATTTTGGAGAGAGAGGCAGAGAGAGAGAGAGAGAGAGAGAGAGAGAGAGAGAGAGAGAGAATGCTAAGCAGTCTCCATGCTCTCCAAGCAGAGCCCGTTGTGGGCTCAATTCCACAAACCGTGAGACCGTGACCTGAGCCAAAATCAAGAGTTGGTGCCACCCAGGCACCCTGAAGCTGCTTTTAAATTGTGGCAAATATACTTATTAAACTCCAAAAGAGAGAAAAGGTAAATAAGTAATAATAACCGAATTTATTTAGCACTTACCATGTCTCCTTATCAGGTAGGTAGAGATACTATCCACATTACAGATGTGGGACAAGAGGCAATAAGAGATCACAAAACTTGCCCAAGTTTCCAAAGCTGGTAAGTAGCTGGGATTTGGAGGCGCGCCATAAGTTTCCAGAATCTGTGTCCCAAACCTGCCCCAGGGGATTCCCCAGAGCATCCATGCAATGGAACACTATGTAGTCACTACATTGAAGCTAAGGTAGAGTGCAAAGTCTCAGTGGAAAATGCCTATGGGACCATGTTAAGTGAAAAAGCAGGGCACCACACAGTACATTTTGGGAGCTTCTGATGACTCTGTGAGCACTAGACCCAGGACAGCCTTCGAACTAATTCTTTGGTGGTCACCACAACATAAGGCAACATAAGACTTCTGATGAACCACCAGGAAGAAAGATGCACATCCCTGCCGTGAAGTGTCCCTCTGATTGTGAACCCTAGGAGTATGAGAGGCACCAGAGCATGGTCTTCCAAATCAGAGGTTCTCCAACTATAGCCTGCATCAGAAGCCCCTGGGGGGCTGGCTGGTTAACTCAAAGACAGGCTGGGGTCCCTACCTCCAGTGTCTGATTCCATCGGTCTGGAGTGGGGTGGAGAGTCCACGTGTCTAAGTTCCCAGGGGGTGCTCATGCTGCTGGTCTGAGGACCCCATTCTGAGAACCCCCAGTCTAAGCCACGGGTAGAAACTTTAGGTCTCCGATGGCATACAGAGCCCTGTCCTCACTCTGTTGTGTGATCTGGGTGGCTACCTATTGCATAATTGAGTTGTCAGGAAAGCTAAGGAAAGATTTATGTGACATGCTTGGCACAAAGAGCCACTAAAACTCCAGGGAATAGGAACGTGCTTTTTCGGGGAGTGTGCAGAGAACAGGGGTTAAAAAGGTGCACGCAGAATCAGAACCCCAGGTGTATCTCTTACTGGCTGTATGACTGAAGGTGAGCTCCTTAACCTCTTAGTTCCTCCGTTTACTTATCTGTGAAACAGGAATAAAGTCTAACCCTTCCAGGGTTGTGGGGGTTAAGTGTGGTCATCCTGAGGACCACACCTGCCAGATGCTTGTTGAAAACAATACTCCTGACTCTGGAACCTAGAATCTCCAGGGCAGCGTCCTCAGGACTGGCCTCTGTTAAGAATCACCTCCAAACAGCCAGGTGATTCTCAAATTGGAAGTTTTGCCAAATAGGATAAAATCCATGTAAACACCTGGCCTTGATATACGCTCCTTCCACAAAGCTCAGCCACCAGTTGATTACTGCCTGGGTCTATGTGCAAATAGTCCTACCTTGGCCTTCTTGATAATATCACTCAAGATGATTCGTTAGAAAAAAAAGACACAAAGATGATTCATCAGTAGACGCCCTATAGTAAAACTTTAGACACCGTGGCTCTGTATTCATAAATAAAAATTAATTGAACTGCACATTTAAGATTTGTGTACATACTGCTTGTAAATCACACCCTAATAAAAGGTTTTAAGAAGACAGGAGTCTCCTTCAGAAAACTGCACTCAGAGATAAGTAATGCTACTAGACAGGCTACGTGCCCAAACGCTCATATATAAAGGACACACTGTGGGGGGGCTGGGTGGTTCAGCTGGTTAAGCGTCCAGCTTCGGCTCAGGTCATGATCTACTGGTCTGTGAGTCCCACTCTGTGCTGACGGCTCGGAGCCTGGAGCTGCTCCAGATTCTGTGTCTGCCTCTCTCCCTGACCCTCCCCCACTCACACTCTGCCTCTCTCTCTCAAAAACAAATAAACATTAAAAGAATTCAATAAAAAAGAAGGGACACGCTGTCATATGTGACTATGGAATAAACAGAAAGTAAATACGTCACTTTATGAGCTTAGCTATGTGGCTAGGGAAGCAGCTAATGGAAGCACTGGGGTAACTTCTGTAACGGAAGGATCCAGAGTTTCCCTTTGACTTCTACCTCTTCTGGCAGTGTTTTCCCTGCCAGCCCAGCCTCCCATCTCCAAGAGCCAGCTCGGTCTGCAAGGATAGAATGGTTTCTGTCTTCAGCTGAGGTAAACCCTGCTCCATAGCCTAGAGCCACTCAAGGGCTGCGACCCCTCAGTGTGATCACGTGATTCCAGGGAAGGGAGGGGTCGTTTTCCTTGTGTTTTTGTTTGTTTGTTTGTTTGTTTGTTTTGTTTTTGTTTTTGTTTCTGTCTGCTTTCCAAAAGCCTTTCTCTAGGAACATCCACAGGGCTGCGGAGGGAAGACGATCCTATCCAAGGCACACAAACCATGGCGGCTGCCGCACCAGCCAAAGGGTCCGTTAGAAACCTATTTTCTCAAAGTCTATCTCTGCTAGGCTTTGGAGAGACAGCAGCATTTAACAGATGCATTTAACAGATGAGAGGACTCTCAAAGAGGGAGGGGACATGATTAGCCTAGGCAAAGCACTCTTCCGGCAGGAGGAAAACTAAGACGGAAACTCTAGCTTGAGGGGATGAGCTAAGAATGAACAGCCAGGCCCGCCTTCACATCTTGAACATCCTCTGCCAAACAGACTACCAGCTGGAGACCAAGGGCATGATTATGAGCCTAATTTGATCATTGCTTCTAGGGCTAATACGCACATGCGAGAACACACTTTTCTTCAGCAGGTCAGTAGTGAGGCTGGGTAATTTGGGAAAGAGGAGGCAGTTAACTGGGAGGTCAACCATTGCCACTGCTCTCTTTTATGTTTAACATGGTAGAGGTTGCGATGCTACGTCTTCTGTTCTAAATGAGCACAGTTTGCACTGAAAGGGTTTCCATTTTCGATTTCCGTAGCGGATGTAGGCCACGCATGCACGTTGCTCACAACCCAGACGTGGCTTATGAGCCTGTAATGGATATTTCTGGGGCCCCACCCAAACCTACCCAGATGCCAGTCCCTGTGCCTGTGCACCCAGCCCCCTGAGCCGCTGGTGGCCTGAAGAGCCTGCAAGATAACCTCCCGTGGGGCAGCCTGTGCTTTTGACGCACTGCCGTTGGGCGTGTGCCAGTCCAGTCACTTGCCCGAACAGGGACAGATTCTGGGCTGGTCATTTATGCTCTAGGGTGGTGCTGTCCAATACAACTTTCTATAATGACGGAGATGTTAATTTGTGCTGTCCAAAATAGTAGCCACCAGCCACAACTGCTGAGGGCCTGAAATATATTAGTGTGACTGAGGAACTGAATTTTTAAAATCCTGAATGCACGCATGCATGAATAAAAAAGCGGCCTCCAGGGGCGCCTGGATGCCTCAGTTGATTAAGTGTCTGACTTTGGCTCAGGTCATGATCTTGCAGTCCGTGAGTTCGAGTCCCTCATCGGGCTCTGAGCTGACAGCTCAGAGCCTGCAGCCTGCTTCAGATTCTGTGTTTCCCTCTCTCTCTGCCCCTCCCCCACTCATGCTCTCTCTCTCTCTCTCTCTCTCTCTCTCTCTCTCAAAAATAATAAACATTTAAAAAATCTTTAAAAAATAAACAATAAAAAAAAGCAGCCTCCACTAATCAGAATGCCTTCAAACTATGAGGAGAAAGCTATGAATTAGGGCAAGTTTTACTTCCAATTTGCCTGAGAGTTACCTAGAAATTTTACTTAAACTTTTGTTCCTGAAAATCATTATTTTTTTTAGTTTATTTATTTTGAGAGATGGGAGGGGAGGGGCAGAGAGAGAGGAAGAGAGAGAATCCCAAGCAGGCTCAGCACTGCCAGTCTAGAGCCCAATGCGGGGCTGGATCTCCCAAACTGTGAGATCATGGCCTGAGCTAAAATCAAGAGTCAAATACGTTATTAACCGACTGAGCTACCCAGCCGTCCCTTTCCTGAAAATCATTCTAAGAGGGTGAATCCAATTTCTCTTCTTAGTATCTGGAATACAGAGACTATCGTCTAATCTTTCTTTGGTTCTAGTTGTGAGAATGTGAGAATGGCACCAGGTCTGGGAGTTGTCAACTACTTGAAGGCAAGACTCAGGTTTGATGTGCTTTTGTGCTCAGGATACAGACTTTCAACAAGGGGATAAACACCTGATGCATTAAGATAATATGTCACACGGACAGGGGCGCCTGGTGGCTTAGTCGGTTAAGTGTCCGTCTCTTACTTTCAGCTGAAGTCATGATCTCATGGTTGATGAGATCAAGCCCTGTGTTGGGCTCTGCACGGACAGCGTGGAGCCTGCCTGCGATTCTCTCTCTCCCTCTCTCTCTGCCCCTCCTGTGCGCATGTCCTCTCTCTCTCTTAAAATAAATAAATAAACTTTATTAAAAAAAATTTTTTTTTCTGTGTGTTCCGGTACCACTGTATTTATGGACTTGGAAACTTGAATTTTACATAATTTTCACATGTCATGAAATATTTTTGTTCTTTTGCTTTAAAAAAAACATTTAAAAATGTAAAAACCATCCTTAGATGGTGAACTATAAAAAAATAAATAAACTTTAAAAAAATGTCACATTGGGGCACCTGGGTGGCTCAGTCGGTTAAGCATCTGACTTCGTCAGGTCATGATCTAGCGGTTCATGGGTTCGAGCCCTACATCGGGCTCTGCGCTGACAGCTCAGAGCCTGGAGCCTGCTTCAGATTCTGTGTCTCCCTTTCTCTTTGCCCCTCCCTTGCTCATGTTCTGTCTTTGTCTCTCAAAAATAATAAAAAATAAACGTAAAAAAAAGGTCACATGAACAATAGCTGTGCACGGAAGGTCCTAAGAGACAGACACACGCCTAGCAGCCCCACATGCATAGGAAGCACCATACTACTGAGGAAGAACTTGCTATGGGGTCTGTCGTGCCGAGAAAACTTTAAAAAGCACAACAGGGCATCCCATGACAATCTCTGTGCCACCGAGCGAAGGATGATTCTCCCTAAACTTCAAGATTGTAAACACATGTGCACAGTTCACCTCAAAAAGAATGGGGTGGAGACCCCCCAGGAAGGAGACTAGGCTGGGACCTTCTCACAGATGTCACTGCTCCTTCAGGATGGATAAAGCAGTTTGTTCTTTGTCTCTGTGTTGCCCCAGGTTTGGCCATAAACGATAATCAACTGGATAAAAATGTGTGGCTCTACTCTGCAGGAGCCCTCAGTTCCTGATGCAACAGGAAGCAGGAATACAACGTGTTGAAATCATTGTAATTGACTAGAAAAGCTTCAAGCTGCAAACACATCAGATTCAAAGACAAGGTCATGGCTACCTGGTGGCAAGAAGAGGGTACGTGTGAACTGGGCTGAACCAGGCTTCCTTCCTCCGTGGCATGCTGTCATAGATTAAAAGGTCCTTCTCGGTCAGTACGACCAGGGCCGGCTTCCACTGTTTCTCACTCTCCCCGGGCACCTGAAATGGAAAGCAGGGCATCATCAAACAACAGGTGAAGGAAGAGTGACTAGAAAGGAGAAGCTGGCATCCCCCCAATCAGAAGACCCAATGGTAGGAGTCCAAAGTTCAGGTTGTGAAATCCAAATGAGACGAAACCATTCACGGCCGCAGGACTCTTGATCCTTGAAACTGTGTTTCTCAAGGGCCCCGGTATGTGTCGTCGGTACAGCCAAGAAGCAGCCCAACTGTCAGACATCTGTCTCTGTTTCTCACCTGTCAGTCAGCACTGAAATCATTATTTCATAGTGGCATGCAGATGCTTGGGGGAATAAGCACGTCCAGATGGCTCTCTGGTAGAGTACATTGTTTTTATTACAAGATGGTAAGGTTTGAAAGCTTTTGAAGAATATCCAAAGGCTCTGAAAATGTATTATGGAGGCAAATGTCTGTCTGGAGAGGTAGGAGACATCACAGCCTTTCGCTTTGACTGTTTCTGTGATTCGGGCACCATCTTAAAATTCTCTTAGTTCCACTCGGCACAGAAAGTTCCTTAACCCAGAGGGATGAAATGACCTGGCAGGGATATGGGAGGATTAAAACATCAGTTGGATGTTTGGACCAGGTGACCCTTAAGGTCCCTTCCAATCCCGAGAGTCAGTTAGCTCAGGTCTTATCTCACGAGCCACCCCTCTCTGCCCAAACTCTGATGTGCTGATGTGTGACACGATGATGTGTTGATCATTCCCAATTCTGCATGTGTTCTTTCATCTGTGAAAACTCCCCCCTTCCAATTTGAACGTTGGGTCTTGGGATACATCTTGATGCTCAGCTTGGAACAACTCAATGTGCTGGCTTTGGTACTCAAAGCATGGATCATGTTCCAGTAGCATCAGCGTCACATGGGAGCTCGCAAGAAATGCAGAGTTCCAGGCCCATCTTAGACCAACAGAATCAAAATCTGCATTTTAACAAGATCTTCGGGTGACACATATGCTCATTAAAGATTAAGAACCACTGCTCTAGATGAGGTTAAGGTTTTCTTTGACACTGGTAATTCAGTGAAGATTCAACCCTTTCATAATAAACCATAATCCAAAATCTATTCAAAATTAAATGAGGCAGTAAGATAAATAAATGATAAAATTTCTTCCCTTTCTATTTGTATTGTTACCTTTTCGTAAGTGCCACAATGACATCTGTATTGAAGTGGCTTTAAGATTGAATGATCACAGTAGAGAAGATGGGCAGGATTGTGGAAGGGGTGAGCTTTGTAGGTCATGTACTTTTATGGGCTGCTTGACTCTGAGTCCCTGCTCCATTATTTATTGCCCCTGTGACTTTGGGCGAGTTATTATTCCCTATGCGTCTATTTCCTCACTGATAAAATTGCACAGACAATGATTAAGAGTGCTTTCTCTGGAGCTAGAGCACCTGAACATAAATCACAGCTCCTCAATTCACCAGCTGTGGGATCTTGGGCAAGTCAGCAAATCTCTTTGTATCTCAGTTTCTGTATCTGTAAAATGGGGAAATAATAGGACCTATACCAGAGGATTATTGTGAAGATTGGGTTAAAATGTCTAAAATGCTGATCACAGTGCACCATAAGCATCATTTAGAGCCTGTTAAGTGGCATATACCTCATAATGCTACAGTGGAGACTAAATGAGACTGTGCACGGGGCACCTCATTGGTTCAGTCAGTAGAGCATGCAAGTCTTAGTCCCAGAATTGTAAATTCAAACCCCAAATTGGGCGAGGAACCTACTTTAAAAGAATTTTTTTTAAGATAAATAAGAAAGTGTACATAATGTGCTTAGCATAATATCTGGCAGATGGTTAAGACCCTCCAGTGAAATTTAGGGTGGGAAAATTGTAGCAGACTCACTGAATTCTAAACATGCCAAAAAGGTATTCATTGGAAAGGCAACAGTATGACAAAGTACTGGTTTTCCTTGAAAAAAATTATAAGGCAAGCCAAGAATATCCTTGGTGTTAACAATTTCAATTCATTCTTTCCCCATCCATTCCAAAGTTGTCCCAGGAAGAATTCATTACAAAATGATCATGCACCTCTTACAGCAATTCCAAATAAAATCTCCCTTTCAAGAAGGAAGAAATCCTCAAAAAGCTATTTATACTAGAATGTGAATGACTACCTGGCATATTTCTTCCATTATGCATTTCATACATATATAAAAAAAAATATCAAGGGTTAGCCTATTGCTTTTTCCAACAGAACAACAGCACCTTTAAGAGATCAAAATGAACTGATACAGAAAACAAGGTATTAGTAACCCGCAAGGTGACCACGTTATAGTCTCAAAGCATAAAGTGTTTGGGAGTTTGGAGTAAATTTTTTCCAGCCTCTACATTAAACTTAGCAAATTACTTTTCCAGTTCATTAAATAGGACTGGAAAAGCTACAAATGATCCTCCCCAAAGTGCCTATCTTCCTTACCTAGTCAGATCTGATCCATTAACTTTGACTGGAACCATTTAAACGTGAATACAACTAAGCATCATTCTTCAAGAACAATATTAAGTTTGCAAAAATAAACCTTACCAGTGAACGCCAACAGTAAAATACAGAAATTTCTAATGGTGGAGTCACAAACTCACCCACATGTCAAATGGTATATATATGTATGAATAATTCTAAAGCCCTAAAACACAAAATGGTTTATTAAAGAGTGCTTCATGGATTTGTTAACTGTGCCGTAAGAATACTCAGAGTGGATGTTTTCCACTGTTCCTGTGCGCAGAGCTTTCATTTTAATGCTACCTGAATGCTTGAAGCTAGAAATCGGCCCATGAGGACAACAGACTTCCAAGGAGAAAAATGTTATGTTGAATACAGGTTTCTAAAACCATACTTTATGCCACGTGAGCTTCGCATTTGCAAAGCCTTTCAAGAACACTTTTCTTCAGGCTGGAGTATCTGTGCTGTTGTTCAGTGACAACTTCCATTACAAATCCAAATTTCCTGGCACCCAAAGTTTCCCCAGCATTAATGCAACAGTTCTGGGACGCGTCTACATTTGATTAAAACGTGGCTCCTGAAACAGATGTGACAACTTCCATCTCGATCCCGGCTTCCTGCCATGAGATGCGGCAGCAGTCAGTCTCAAGAACTGATCATGTTTCTCATGAAGAAGGCAAAGGGGAAGAAATGGAAACAGACACACAATCCTGAAATTACTCCGAAGCACATCTGTGGTGAACTGAATCCTGTCCCCGTGGTCACTTCTGTGGAGCATGAGAGAAAAGGTTGACAAAATGGCAAGAAGAATTTGAGAGAGTGGAAAGAAGTCTCTGCTAACAACTGAGGGAAGTAGAAATAAATGTATGAAATGAACATGTTGTATATCTTAAACTCAGGGAATGTTACATGTCAATTCTACCTCAATCAAAAACACCCGAGGGAAGAACAGTCACTGAATCCTCTGCTGGAGACAGGTTTCCTACGTCATTGAGGTCAGGAGGAACTTCCAACCTTTTAAAATTCATTGGACACATCACATCATTCATTCATTGTGATCACATCACAAGTCATGGAACAAAATGGGGTTCTGGATGGGGTTCCAGCCTGGCTGAGATCTGAGACTTTCTGTCTTTATCCTTCCATCACCCACACCTTTGAGTGAGGTTCCTAGCAACCACTGGGACGCAGTTTGAAAACTGCTGACCGTGTTTCCTCTAAAATATCTAAAATCTGAAGATTATTTTCAAAGAGACAGTTTGACCAAAACCTTTCAGTGCCTTTTTTGCAGGTATTTCCAGAAGAAATAATAATACTGTTGCTTAGGCAAAGCTGTAATGATGAAATTAATGAATGCATATTGAGTGCTTAGAAAAGTGTCTTACATACAGTAAGCAAGCAAACCTTTAAAAATATTAGCTATTCTAATTCCAAAAAATACATGCACCCCATGTTTATTGCAGTATTATTTACAACATACAAGATACGGAAGCAACTAGGTGTCCACTGACAGATGAATGGATACAGAAGATGTAGTGTGTTTACACAATGGAATATTACTCAGCCATAGAAAGGGATGGGATCTTGTCATTGGTGACAACATGGATGGACCTAAAGAGCATAATATGATAAGTGAAATAAGTGATATGGAGAAAGACAAATAATATAAGAGTTCACTGATATGTGGAATCTAATATGACAAAACTCATCAAAGAATAGAAACAGATTCAAATACAGACTGGTGGTTGTCAGATGAGAGGCGGATGGGAGGACGGGTGAAATAGGTAAAGAGGAGTCAAAGGGAAAAACTTGCAGCTATAACATAAACAAGTCACAGGGATTCAAGTACAGCATAGGGGATATAGCCAATAATATTGTAATAACTTTGTATGGTGACTGAGGGTAACTACACTCACCGTGGTGATCATTTCGTAATTTATATAATTGTTGAATCACTATGTTCTACATCTAAAAGTAATATAATATTGTATGTCCACTATACGTTGATTAAAAGAAAATATCAGATATTCTGATCGCCACATCAAGTAAGAATAAACGAATATCAAACAAAAGATGTAAGTAAACTTGGGCAAGAATTCCTTGCCTTCACGGGTCTAATGTCCTCCCTGGTGGGAGAATCGGCTAAGACAAAGTTATTCTAACAGTCCCTCCAACTTGAAAATCAGATCATCTTTTTCAGTTCAAAATTCCTGGCTACTAGGCTGGGACCGCTTTCGTTACTAGGACCCTTGCTTTATACATCTCCTTTGTTCCGCGGGCTCTGTTCACAGGGGCAACAAACAATGTATGGGTCTTTTTTTCTCTGCTTGTGCCAAGTCACTCTTCCTAACATGCTTATTTTCTAACTCCTACTTGAACACAGGGGTGGCAGGGACAGCTCAGAGGCTTTGGAGCCAAACGGCAGTGTCTTCAAAATCTGGCTTTGCCACTTCTCAGCTGAGGGATTTAAACTGCTATAAGCATTTGTTCACTGATGTGTAACATGCCGATCGTGGCCTCCTATGCATATTTTATGAGGATTAAATGAGAGAATGTATATAAAGCACTTCCCATATGGCAGATACTGGAAATGTTAAACCAGCCCCATCATACACCTCACACAGCTACCCTGCTAGGGAGGAAGGTCTGGAGACAAGGTGAGTGACTAATAGGATAAATCAAGTTCACAGAGGAAGAAGGTCAAGAACAACTTTTGTTTTGGAGATCATGGTTATCTCGGCAACTTTTTACTTTAAGCCTTTTCACTTCAGATTGCTAGGAACTTAGAACAAAGGACCAGATACCAGGGTAATAATAATTAGCAGTTATCAACTTCCAAATGCTTTACAAACATTAGGTAATTAATCCCTACACCAACTCTCAGAGAGGCAGATAAGGATCCCTGACAGTTCACCAAAAGGAGAGGAACAAGTTTCAATGCAGCCATGGGAACACAGGGAACACGGTACCAAGTCACAACCTGCAGCCTTCTTCTGGCTGGCCCTGAACAACCCTAGGACCCAGCAATCGGGAACCTTGCGGGACACCCACACCTGGATGCAGAGCAGGATGGAAAGGAAGAGAAGGCAGAGAATGGGAAAGAGGACTAGAAGGCAAGTTCAGAAACAGAGCTCTGCAGGAGCCTTAGCTCCCCTGGACTCGCTGCTCTCCTCTCACGCAACTCCCAAACTGTTTGGCACCTGGATCACGGGGCGAATTCATGGGTGGCTTAAAGTGGGGGAGCAGACTGAATGATCCATCCTGTTTGGTGGATGTCAAGACAATGATGAAGAGTGTTAGAGCACGCTGAAGGAAAATAAGGAAAGAGAAATATGGTTTGACTGCGGGACATGTAGGGAGGGTATCATTTTTATATGTCGACAGTCCCAATAGCCGCAGTCCCCAATTTCAAATTTGCTCCCTCCTGCCAAATTCTGAAACTGGCTCTGGAATTCTATAAGCCATATATAATAAAGCCCCAGACTCAGGGTTCATGATTAGAAGTCTCACCAGAGTCAACGTACAAGTTAGCATGGTGGGACTTTGGTGCTTGGGTTATAGAGAAATCACCTCGGGGGTCAGCAGGACCATGCTCCCTATACAGGTTCTAGGGGAAGAATCCTTCCCTGCCTTTTACAGGTTCTGGTAGCCACCAGTATTCCTAGAAGCTGTGTTAGTCCAATCTCTGCTTCTATTGTCACATAGACTTCTTTCTACACGTCTTTATGTGGCCTTGTCATCGGGACACCTGCCACTGAATTTAGAGCCCACCCAATTCCAGTATGAACTCAACTAATTACATCTGCAAAGACCATATTTCCAAATCAGGTCACCTTCTGAGGTCCCAAATGGACATGAATTGGGGTCAGGGGAGTGTGGGGTAAAGACAAGAAACTAATCATAAGAAAATGGCAAGAACCCACTATATTTTCAGTTAGTTTTCCAGGGCTTTTTTTTTTTTTTTCTCTTTGAACATTTGCAAACATGGAGTGAATTTTTTTTCTGAAAGTTATCTTATTTACTGAGCATGCAGAAGGTCAGATGCTAATGTAGTCTAACAGAACCCTTTGATGACTCTATTAAAAGTAATGCCTTGGCCTCTAGGACTTCATAATGAAGTCAACCTTAGGGCAGATCACATGTATACAAAGAGATAAGTGCAGAGCTAGGGTTTTAAATCTCCTTTCATCATACAGCATCATGGAAAGAGGAGGCAGAAAGCCCATGAAGGTCTAGTCCCCATCAAGGCACAGAGCATTTCAACCACATGAACCTGGCCTTTCAATTGTTTTGCTTCATTTGCTTACTGCTAATGAGACAGGTCTTCAAAATGACAACATTCTAAGTATGATACATTCCAGGAAGTGATTCCAAGATCTCTTCTTGCTTGATAAAGATTGCTGGATTCTACTTGGATTACTCTGTATCTCAATGTCACTTTCAGTTCAGGCTATGTACAATCAAGCTGGACTAATAAGCTGGAAGAACCAAATCCAGCTACCCAAGCCTGTGTCTCTTTAAGTTTAGGATGATTTTCTACCCTACGCCCTTCTCTGCCTTTGAAAAGCAGAATGACAACCTTACTGAAGAACCCAACTACAGGAAGGAGGAGCACCACCCCATTTCTGCCCATTGCCTATGTCAATCTAATGAACTCCCCCTCCAAAGAAAGATGTGCTGTGACTCTAATTGTTCAGATCTAGAGCTGTCACTGGGTCTTTTTAATAGCAGGCATTGTCACGTTCATCACAAGTAGGTGTCTGTGGTCACTACCCACTCATTGCGTTATCACCGTATCTACATGGTAGAAACATGTACACTGGACTGGTCCTAGAGCAGACTGGCCATTTTGGTCCACACCATTAACACATTTCAATACCCAAGCACCCTAGCTTCAAAAGAGGCCAAAGGAGACAAGACACATCACTCTGACTATGTTCTATATTATGCCCCATTTATCTGGGTTTGGCATTAATTAGGGCTTATTGGGTACTTACGTAACTATTAATAAATATGGTGGGGTTTTTTGTTTTTGTTTTCCACCAGTACATCATTCCCTCTCACTCTCAGTTGGGAACCCCAGAAAGGAGAAGAGGTGCATAGTAGTTATACTATCCAAGTCCTACTCTGAACCATCTAATACTCAGCATTCTAGGAGAAAACCAGGCCATGAACTTGGGCCCCCAAACTGGATTCTGCTATGTGTCCCCTTGTGTCCATTTTGAATAATTCTGCTTGTTATTTTTCCCTGCCTGCATTAGTTTTTATTACTAGACAGTTTATTCTCTTCTTCCTTCCAGAGAGGCCCTGGCCCCATGACCATTGACTAGTCTCACCTCTCTCACAACTACCTAGATCCAGACTAGCCTAACCTGTCAATCCCTTATCTCATTAGGGAGTCTATCTTGCCAACCATTCTGTGTAGAGTCAGAAGATTTGTCTCCTTCCTCAGTGCCTTGGCTCAACTGAAAACACCCTAGGTTTCCCCCCAGGACATGCGACTTCTATTGGACACTTCCTAACACCAGCTGTTTGAAGTGGAGACCTCTTGTTTGTATGAAAATAAATTACTTACAGTGCTTCATATGGGTTTGTTCTTTTGAACCTGTAAACATTCCCTTTTGTCTTGTTTACTTGTGTGCTCAGCTCAACCTCTTCTGAGAAAAGTCCAAAAGTGAATTTCAACTCCATGCCTTGTCTGAATTATACAATTATAACTGAGTAAGGTTGAAATTGTTTGGGATTTACTCTATCTTTGGGTCTCAAAAACAGTAGTAAGTTAGAAGGAGCACTTAGAAGAGCAAGGTTTAGAGAGAACGTGACATGGTAGATTTTGAGCTTTTTAGATCTGACAGTTCAAAAATCTACATGAGAGGAAAGAATGCTCCCATATTAAGGGAGGCTATGCTGAAGGAGTAAACATGTATTGAGAGCTTACTCTGTGATAAGAAGGACTGTGGATTCCATTGTGTCTCCCCCTCCTCCAAATTCAGGTGATTCAGCCCTAACCTCCAATATCACAGAACGTGACCATTTTGGGAAATATGGTCATTGCAGATGTAGTTAGTTGAGATAAAGTCATACTGGAATACAACAGACCTTAAACCAATACGGCTGGTGTGCTTATAAAAGGGGAAATTTGGCCACAGGCACACACACACACAGGGAGAAAGTGACATGAACATGAAGGCCAAGCTAGGGGTGATGTATTTACAAGCCCCAGAATGCCAAAGATTGCCAGCAAACCACCAGAAGCGAGGAGCGGGGCATAAAGCAGATTCTCCCTCACAGCCCTCAGAAGCAAGGAACCCTGGTGCTGCCTGATTTGTGAGTTTCTAGCATCTGGAACCATGAGACAATACACTGCTGTTGTCTAATCCACCCAGTTTGTTGTAGTTTGTTACTGGAGCCTTAGGAAATACTACAAGCACCATGCTAGTTTCACCTCCCTTAATCCTTTCGACACTTTGAGGCATTTATTATCATCTCCATTTTACAGAAGAAGAAACTGTGGTTCAGAGAGGCCAGGCACTAGCCAATGTTACACAATGATAGTTATAAAGCCACTTATGTGCCTTCCTGACCTCAAAGCTGTGATATTTTCAGATCACAAAGCTGCCGCTCATAAGAAAGGAAAAGGGGGATGATGTGGGGGCATGAGGGCAAAGGTGGGAGGACAGACGGCTGCGAACTCAGCTGTAATGTCTCCCGTGGACTGAGGTGCACAGTGCCCAGCTATGTGCAACTCTGCAGCTGACTAGGTTGCCCGCTGGGCAACTTACTTCTCGCCCTTCTTTCCCACCTCCTGGCACGGGGCCTTCACTCAGGCCAGACATCGGTTCAGGGCAAGCTCCTCTGAGTAATCAAAGCTCTTTATTCCCCAAGTCTCACATCTGATTAAAATAATTCAAGACTAAGTTGTAAATGACTCATAACCCTTAATATGTCTTTCCACTAAGGGATATTTCTATTTATAACGAGTAGCTGGGACAAAATTGGTCTCCTGTGTTACTCTTCATTGCACAATTGAAGGGCTAGTAAGTGAAACAGGATTTGGTTTCTAAAGGCAGCAAAATATTCCATTACACCATAAATTTAATTTGCATGTTTTTGTTATTTTAGCAAACTCTATTCTTCACTGATGGTGCTCACTCCAGCACAAATATCTGACAGTTCTAAGTCCAACTTAATGTGGCGTGCAGTTTTAAATCAACCATGTATCCTGTGTTCAGCAACATATAACAGAGTACTGTAGGCTAAAAATTAGCATCCGGATATCTGTAACTATCAAACTTTCCTGGATATTTGAAACATTAGGAAGTGGTTCCTGACCCTTCCAGCTCATGGCCTAGAAACCACTAGATTCAAACAAATAATCGCTGCATTAACAATAAAATCTTCTAGACAAGGAGTCAAAAATTTGGAGACTACAGAGGACCGGATATAAGAAAACAACAACAACAACAACAACAACAACAACAACAACCCGTATCCCACTCTTTGGGGAGCTTGTTTTTAGCATTAGCCTATCATTACCAGAAAAGATGGTAGGCATAGCATGGCCAAAAGAAACATTTCAAAAGAACCCATCAGTTTGTATTAAAAAAATTTTTTTTAACATTTACTTATTTTTGAGAAAGAAAGAGAGCACAAGCAGGGGGTGGAGGAGAGAAGGAGACACAGAATCTGAAGCAGGCTCCAGGCTCTGATCTGTCAGTACAGAGCTCAGCGCAGGGCTTGAACTCATGGGCCGCGAGATCACAGCCTGAGCCAAAGTAGAACACTTAACCAATTGAGCCACCTGGACGCCCCAAGTTGTATTTTTTAAATATAAATTCTCCCTATTTTTTTTAAAGTTAGTGTATTATTTTCTTATCACTTCCCTAAGAAATCACCACAAAAACTGGTATTTATTCTCATACAGTCTGGAAATCAGAAGTCCTAAATCGAGGTGTTGGCACGGCTCCTGCCTTCTGGAGGCTCTAGGGGGAGAATCCATTTCCTTGCCTTTTCCAGCTTCTAGAAGCTTCCCTAATTCCTCCGTTCATGGCCCCCCATCACATTGCCTTTCCCCCCTGTGTTTCTGTCAGAGCATCACATCCTCTTGAGTCTCACCCTCCTCTCTCCGTCTTAGAAGGACCCATGTGGTTAAACTGCCTCATCTCCAGATGATATGAACATCGTTGGGAGGCCATTAGTCTGCTTACCTCAGTTGGCAATTGATTCAAGTTAGAAAAATAACATATGGAGTGAAGTGATACGAAGTTTGGTACTTCTTTAAAAATCTCCAGCATGTCTTTTTCCCCCTGCCCAACCCTCAAAATGGGTAAACAGACAAAACAAGATGGACAGTGATAAAAATTGGGTTATGTGCACCTGGAGGTTCATTGTTGTTTTTCACTACTTCTATGGAAAAAAGTTAAATTCCTCTAATAAAAATTTTAAAAACTAAGCAATATGGAGACTGTGAAAATACACCTGCAAGCGAGCTAGGCATGGCCCCAGACTGCCAGCCTGCTGTCACATAATGAGCACCTACTTGAGAAATACACAAGGACACAATCCCTGCAAATGGATTCACAGAACTCACATGCAGTTTCCACACATGCCTTGTGCTCCTCAAGGGCCCCAACATTCTGCTGATGTGCAAGTGTGACCTGAATTAACTGAAGGCTGGGGTATAACAGGGAGTATAAGCTGTTGAGACACACTGGCTAAGAGCAACCTCCATTCCATCCTCAAAACATGTGTATGTGTGTGTGTGTGTGTGTGTGTGTGTGTGTGCGCGCGCATGTGTGTGTTTACTCATCGTTCCCTAGCTGGTGGCTCTCTTGAAGAAATACCATATTTGTCTCTATAGGAAAGGTGTATACCAAAAAAAAAAAAAAAAAAAAAAAAAAGTGGGCATCTAGTGCAGGTGATTAAGCGAAGGGTCAAGGAAAGATATAAGCTAGTGATCTCTCTTGGAAAGCTGAAGTTTATTGGAGAAATTTTTATACACTGGGCTTCAAGATTTGGGGACTCTCAATGTTTCTGAAACACAGCTCTCACAAATGACAAAGGTCTCCATAATAATCCTCTGCCTCTAACATGCTACCTATTTCTTCCCCTTACTTATTCCCCCTAACTTTTGAAAAATCACCCTCTGCAAATTCTGATCTTGTGTGGGATGACTGTCCTGAGGGGCTTATGGTTCCATATTTTATCTATGTAGCCAGGGTATCCACATAATGCCTGGGATATAATGGGTGTTCCATAGACTCTGGATGAACTCTGAATGACTGCAGCCATACCCAGATAAACACTATAAACTGTCACTATCCAACATTGTTTAAAGAGCCCAGACACCCATGATCTATGTGTTTCTCATGGACTTTCTTCATCCACCCAGGGCTCCAATTCCCTGTTCCTTTCACAAGGAGGGAGCTGTCCAGATTCAGCTTCCAGAAATGGATGAAAGGCTGCTTCTAATCTGTGACACTCACAGATAATTAAATTAGACTCTTCTCAGTCTGGTGGGGAAAGCTATTTTATATTTTCATTAACTCCAAAGGGCCATTTCAATTACAGTCCCTGTTTGGTAAACAAGTTATCTTTGACTTACAGCCTTTACTTCTCTAATGCCTAGGAAATATGCCCTTTAAAGGGATGCTGATGTGCCACAGAAATTTCATAATTTGGTAAAAAAGTTATCTTTTGAAAGGCAGTTGACATTATCATTAAATCCAAAAGGAGCAAGTTCTTAAAAGAAAAAAAAAGGATCTGCTTCAGCATCTTCCATTTTGTTTTCCCGGGGTGTGTCTGTGGGTTCCTTTGTTGATTTTCTCATTTATTTCTCCTTCAAAGGAGAAAGCCAAGAGTGCTTTGAAGGAGGAAGACTGTTAAAACATAGGGAGTATCTGGCTTCAACACCATGTCAGCATTACCTAAAGTCATGCCCTGGTTCTAACAGCTATTCAATAATGTCAGACTCCATAACTGTATTTACTTTATGAAAGAAATATCAACATGTTTGCTTTCAGTTGGATTTGTCAAATTTTCAAGACTAAACAAACAAAAGCAAAAACGAATTTATTTTGGAGATATCTCAACATTTGTGTGACCAAGGACCAAGTGACAAATTCCAAAATCTACTTATCCTACTTTAGTTTAAATGCCTTCATAACTGCCCCAACTAGGAAGATTCTTTTTTTTTTTTTTTTCCTCTGACCTCCTGGAAGCAAAGAGGCAATGTAGTATTAAGAACATAAATCTCACTGCCAAACAGTTCTGGTCTGCATGTCAGCTCAGCTATTCACAGTGTGATCTTGAATGAGTTACTTATCTTCCCCATGCTTCAATTTCCTCATCTGTAAAATGGGGGTAATAAAAGTCCCTCTCCCGTAAGACCATTAGGAAGATGGAATCAGATAATGTGTATAAATGGCTTACAGTACTGTGCCCAGCAAAGATCAAGTTTTCAAAATGAGGGTTTCTCAAAATTTGGTCTGCATGTAACCTGCATCAGAATCAGCTGGGCTGCTAGCTCTAAGACCCAGTTATTCAAAAGTGCTAGGGGTGGCAGCAGGAACCTGCACTTAGAGCAAGGACCCCGAATAAGTCTTACGTGTACTATTGCTAGAGAACAACTACAATGAGTGTTAATTACCATCGCCATGATACCATAATGTATACAGCACTGTTCTCCACTAGTGATTTCTAAAGACCACTACCCTTGGATTCCCTGCCTCGATATCACTGTGGCACTCGGTAAAAATACAGATTCTTAAATCCCAAATCCACTGAATCCTGGTATCTAGAGATTGAGACTACACATCTCTATTTTTGCAACTTCTCTGGAGACTCTGATACACAGCCTGCCTCGGGATTCGCTGGCCCACACAACTCATTCTGACTGGCTCAAAGCCCTTTATTTTTTAACCATTTAGCCAGTGTCTATGCTAAATGTTGGTTGTAGAAATTGGCTGACCCGAAGACAGGTGTGTCTGCCCAAGTATACCTCTGAGCTATGAGGGGCTCTGCTCAGGGATTATCTCTCCTCATTTCTTCCTAATGTGACATCCATGAATATGTGCTTCCTGGATAGTTTTTCCAAACTTTAGTCACCCATGTACCATTTTCATGAATTTCATTGGTTCCACTTGTACTTTTATGGGATTGACTGCTAGCCGCTCATCCGATATCTATTCTTTTTCTTTTAAGCAAGAGGACTCCATAATTATTAGGAGTGACAATGTGTCCAGTTACAAAATTCTATTTCTGAGACCCACATTATCCTTCATGTCATCCCCTGCCCCCCCCCCCCCCCCCCAACGATCCCAACATAGACATGTCACCTGCCTTCACCCATTAAGCTTATTTACATATTCAACTTGACACTCATTTGGTTGGATGGCATATACAGACATGTCCTGCACTGAACAGGTCTCTTTTAGGTCTGCTGGTGTGCTCTTTGTAGCTGTCCAACAGGAGACAATATAAATGTTATTTCTGAGCAGAAAAGTAACTGTGAAAACAAGGCGACATGTTTTCCCTTCTCTTTCCAGTCTTCTGTTTTCTTCCTCAGATTTCCCTTCTGCAATGCACAATATATTTGTGGCCAACATGCTCCTTTCTGGAGTAAAAGAACCACAAGGAAAATTCCAAAGCCATCTGAATGTTCTACGAAAGCCCAGCAGAACTAAATGAGACATAAGAAGGCAGTGTTTCGAATGTAGTGCCATGTCTAGTGTTGAAATCCTTCCAGGTATGAACATTTTCAGGAGATCTTGGACCTTTTACAAAGGCTTTTACTTATACAAAATTACCTATATACTAATTAAGTAGGAGATCTAACTTCAGATATATAAAACGGTAAATATAGTAGACTATTAAGAACCTAAAAAAAAAAGGTGGCTTTCTGAAAAAAATGGTTTTGCCATTTTTTTTTCTGTCCTGCTTTCAGAACACATTCATTTGTTCAATAAACATTTATTTACTGTAACTTGTGTGCTGGGTACTGTGCTCAGTGCCTCGGTGCTATTTAATGGTAGTAAAACCCGGACAAGTGAGGAAAGGAAGAATAAATAAGCAGCAAATATAAAAAAGTAACTTTGGCAAGTCTTATAAAGAAACAAAATAGGTTAATATGATTTAAATATGCTACGAAATGTAACAGAAATTAGGAACAGTTCAATTGCTGTCCTCTGACAGTTCAATGTTCTAGCTCTGTGGAGAATTTTTTTTAATCTAAATTTTGGCTTCCACAATATTAATTATCCATTAGGGTCACTTGCAAAAGTACTAAGCATTTACTTAATGTTTCTAAAATAGGGATGAAAAGGTATTTTTAATGTTTATTTTTTTATTTTATTTATTTATCTTTTATGAAATTTATTGTCAAATTGGTTTCCATACAACACCCAGTGCTCATCCCAACAGGTGCTCTCCTCAATGCCCATCACCCACCCTCTGCTCCCTCCCACCCCCCATCAACCCTCAGTTTATTCTCAGTTTTTAAGAGTCTCTTATGATTTGGCTCCCTCCCTAACTTTTTTTTCCTTCCCCTCCCCCATGGTCTTCTGTTAAGTTTCTCAGGATCCACCTAAGAGTGGAAACATATGGTATCTGTCTTTCTCTGTATGACTTATTTCACTTAGCACAACACTCTCCAGTTCCATCCACGTTGCTACAAAAGGCCGTATTTCATTCTTTCTCATTGCCACATAGTATTCCATTGTGTATGTAAACCACAATTTCTTTATCCATTCATAAAAATATGGAACGCTTCACGAATTTGCAGGTCATCCTTGCGCAAGGGCCACACTAATATTCTCTGTATCGCTTCAGTATATGTGCTGCTGAAGTGAGCCTGGGATAAAAAGTTTTAAAGGACTGTATTTACTTGGATTTAATCACCTACAGTCTTTGAGAATATGTACTCAGCAAGCTTGGAGTCTACCAAATATTTTTAAAACTTGGAATCTGCAAAATAATATGGTAATTCTTTTAATGGATGGATGGCTATCCATCCATTCATTCAACTACATAAGAAACGCTTACCCAATTCCTGCCGGGGTCAGGCTTCAGGGACTACAAAATGATTAAGACTTCACTCTTACATCTGAGGGATTCATAATCTCAATCACATAAGAGTAGGTGACTGGAAATGCTGGAAGAGGAAATGTTCTGGGAGTTCCAAGGAGGGAGACATTGATGCTCCCTCCTAAAAGGAGGGTTGTGATAGAGGAGAGGTCATTTGTCCTGGAGTGGCAGCTGGGACTCTCCTAGTCACAGAAGAGGAGGAGGAAGGTACAAGAGGAAAGTAGTGGCACAGGCAAAGCTTAGGAACGGAAATAATACATCCAGAGAATGTTTGCCAGCTCTATGGGGCAAGTGTGTTGGTTGAAGAGGAAAACAGACATCACAGGAAAGAACAGCAGCGATGTGTGGCCACCCTTTAATCCCCACACCGAGGTGTATGAAACCACTAACAGTTTTTTACAAAACACGACTTCCTGAAACCTACATGCCATGCTTACATCACACCCATGGTCCAGGGTCTCTCCTCTTAAGCCAGGCAGTCATACAGTCATTGGTCCTCAGAAGACTTTTGGTGAGAGTTGTCTCTCCTGTGCCTGGACCGCAAAGACTAGGCCAACAGCTGAACCAGGGAACAAAATAACCCCTTCGATCCTGCACAGTAGACCTGGCCTCATTAGAACTGTTTCTGTATCTCCATTACCTCCTGTTTTAGGTTCCGTATCCTGTTTGTACTGCACGTGCATCCAGGAACCACCGTAAATGTTTTCCGTAACAAGGTCATGAATTCACGCCCTTTATAGGGTTGTGTCCCATGACTTTATCTGAGCCCTTGATTTTTTTTTTTTTTTTTTGCCATGTGGGGTGGCTGAAGAAGAAGGCTGGCAGAAGAAAGGTGGGGAAGGCATCCGGCAATCCACAGAATTGGCTGTGATGCTGACACAGATGCTGGCCCTGTGGCAAGAATGTGATCTACATTATTCTCGCTTCTCTCCCTTCTGATCCCTCACATCCCACTCTCTCTGTGTGCCTTTCTCAACTTGTAGCAGGAATCCCTTACTTCTTTCCAAGGCGGAGCTCAAGGTGCTAGCTCTACCCCATTAGCTACTTTTCACTAATGCTTCCCATGTTTAGCCAGTGCTTCCCACTCAGGCAACAACCTGGACTTTTGTGTGTCCCCCTAACTTGAAGCTCATTCCCTTTTGCTTTTCTTGGCCTCCTAGATAAAGATTGTTTTTTATAGACTGGCCCTAGCACTGACCCTCAAATTAAACCCTCATGCCTAGAGGCGCCTGGGTGGCTTAGTCAGTTAAGCATCAGGTCATGAGCCCTCAGTTTGAGGGTTCAAGCCCCGCATCGGGCTCTGTGTTGACAGCTCGGAGCCTGGAGCCTGCTTCAGATTCTGTGTATTCCTCTCTTTCTGCCCTTTCCCTGCTTGCGGTCTGTCTCCCTCTCTCAAAAATAAATAAACATTAAAAAAGAATGTGAAACGCTCATGCCCGTCTCAGCATTATTCTACTGGAATGAGCTGTATGTTTTCATTTAACTCTTCTCCTGTAGCTCCAACTTCGCTCTGTGGTAACACCCACATTTTATTGAATGAGTATTCCAGCACTAGATATAAAGAGTTTGCTTTGTAAGAATTTCTTTGAATTTTAATTTAAGCATATGGTACATTATCTCCTTGGTGGATCTGAGTATGTATTTTGCAATTGAGGCTATGGTTTCTTATAACTTCAGTGCGTTTAAGTTGCCTTAATAATAAGGATATTTACATTTGTAAGTATTTACCAAACACCAGGCGTTACTTTATAAGCATTATCTTATTAAATCCTTAAACAATCCTGTGAGGTACGCAATTCCTATCCTCACTATAAAAGTCAGAGATCTTGAGGGGCTCCTGGGTGGCTCAGTCGGTTGAGCATCCGACTTCAGCTCAGGTCATGATCTCACAGTCTGTGAATTCGAGCCCCGTGTCAGGCTCTGTGCTGACAGCTCAGAGTCTGGAGCCTGCTTTGGATTCTGTGTATCCTTCTCTCTCTGCCCCTCCCCTGCTCATGTTCTGTCTCTCTCTGTCTCAAAAATAAATAAAAAAACATTTAAAAAAATTAAAAAAAAAAGTCAGAGATCTTGAGTCCCATACCCAGTTTACACAACTATACTTTAGTGTTTGTTATGCCACAATACTCTCTTGTTTGTTACTGGTGGACACACAAAGGATGCTGGATCCCCAACATTTAGAATGCTTAGTATGGTCTAGGAAAGACCAAGTGGTAATACATTATAACAGGAAAATCCCTCCCTGAGGAAGAAGACCACAGTTAGAGAATAGTTTCCCTCTATGTTCTCCCTCATTGGAAGCAGAGGACCAGGAAGCTCATATTTCTGCTGAGTAGTTGCTCAAGACCAGATCACTGGACTCTAGGCCAGCTTCAGGGGCAAGAGGCCTGTGTTTAGAAGGGCCTCATGCTTGGTTTACATGCTTTCTAATGCTGTCTTGAAATTCTTAATAATTTTTGAACGAGGGGCCCCACGGTTTTACTTGGCGGTAGGTTTCAGAAATTGTGTGGCCAGTCCTGACCACTCTGTAAGCTCCGTAAACACAGCCACCGTCTGTTTCGTTCACTGTTGTAGCCCTAACACCCAGGACAAGTCTGGCACAGAGCAGGTGCTTTGTGTGTGTTTGTGTATCCAGTAGTCCCCCCTTATTTGCAGTTTCGCTCTCTGTGGCATCAGTTACCTGTGATCAACTGCAGTCCAGAAGCAGCTGGCTCTCCTTCTGAAGTGTTGTCAGAGGTCAAATAATAATAGTCTGACACTAGGTCACAGTGCCTGCGTCATGCCCCTTGCTTCATCTCATCACATGGGCATTTTCTCATCTCACGTCACAAGAAGAGGGACATAGGACCAGACAATAAGAGTACAGGACAATATGGTATTTTGAGAGAGAGAGAAACCATATTCACAGAACTTTTGTTCCAGAATAGTTATAATTGTTCTATTTTATTATTAGTTGCTGTTAATCCCTTACTATGCCTACATTTTTTTATTTTTATTTTTTTAATATAATTTATTATCAAGTTAGCTAACATACAGTGTATACAGCGTGCTCTTGGTTTCGGGGTTAGAGTCCTGTGATTCATCGCTTACATACAACACCCAGTGCTCATCCCAGCAAGCGCCCTTCTCAATGCCCCAGATATCATGTTATCACTCATGTGGAACTTGAGAAACTGTGCCTAATTTTTAAATTAAATGTTATCACAGGTATGTGTTTATAGGAAAAAACAGTTTCTATAGGGTTTGGTACTATCTGTAGTTTCAGGCATCTTAGTGGGGGTTGTGGAACAGATCCCCCCATGGAAAAGGGGGGACTACTGTGTGTGTGTGTGTGTGTGTGTGTGTGTGTGTGCGTGTGTGTGTGTGTTTAATTTAATGAAAGATTGGACTGAAGCAGAAGCCAATGAGCTACTCAAGAAAGTCCACATTTTTGGTAAGAAGTTCATATTGGATTGAAGGTGGGAGAGTCTAGAATGTTTAGGGAACCAGACAAGAGTCCTTGGCTTTTACCAAGACTATTAGACAGCAGGGCATTGGTCTCAAAGGGAGTGACCTGAGAGCTAGATCCCTGTAGCTTTCGGAGACAGGGTTTGGACTCTACTAAGTGGTTGAAACTGCCCTCACCACCATGAGTCACATACTTGTACTCATATTGCTTATTTGTACCCGTGTGTGTGTGTTCACCACACAGTGAATCACTTGTCTGTCTGTTTGCTTTCTGTCCCACTTCTTGCTCTTCTCTGCTGTGATGGTTAGTTTTATGTGTCAACACAGCAAGGTTATGCTATCCATCTACTCAATTAAACACTCATCAACGTGCTGCTGTGAAAGTATTTGTAGAAGTGGTTTAGGTCTATAATCAGTACTGTCCTCTGAGATGCCTCTGATGCTCAGCACATCACAACCCCTCTTCCTCCCGCCCCTCCACGTGGACCCGACCTTACTCTCGCCAACACGCCCAAAACCACGAAGCACACCCTGAGGGCTCCAGTATGCCCTGCATTCCTTCCTAGTAAACCCCACACTACACCCACTAGGCCTAGCCTGCGAGTGTTCCCCATGATGGGAAAAAAGGAGATTATCCTTGGCAATCTGGGTGGGCCCCATCCAATCAGTTAAAAGGCCTTATCAGCAAGACTGAAGTTTCTCAGAGGAAGAAGAGGTCCACCCGTGGAGTGCAGCTTCAGGTCCCGCCTGCAACTCTGTCAGTGGTCCAGCCTGTCCTTCTCAGTGGTCTGTCTTATTGGTTTCAGATTTGCCAGCCCCCACAATCACATAAGTCAGTTCCTTGAACTAAATCAATCTCTCTCTCTACCCCCACCCCCACCCTCCAGCCGCTGGCTTCAGGAATAGAGTAAACAGCTGTTCTCTGTGATACTCCTTCCAAAATCATCTGGAAAAATAGTATCTACCTTGAACATAATAAAATCAGTTCACTATATATCACTCAGGGTCAAGCAATACCTGGTAGTTCAGAGAGGACTGAATATATGGAGCTGGTAACAAAGTCTTTGGAATAGCTGGACAGCCAAAGTGGGAATGAGGAACCAACCCTGGGGCAGCAGTCGTTTGAAGCTCTTCTGGTTGTCCAGCTGACGGGACCAAGAGAAGGTAGTGATGACGGCAGAGCTCAGGAGTGGGGAGCTTCTGAGGACCAGAACAGGAGGCAGAATCGTGGTAGGACAATAGGGAGCTTGGCCAACGGAAGAAGGGACTGGCAAGTAGGAGCTAGAACCAGACGAGGAACAGCTACTCCGGGAGACGGTTATCCAAAGAAGAAATACCTTGGCTATTCCATGTTCCCACCCTCCAGTTTCTACCTATGCCTCACATTGTTCTAATTTAAGTAGATAACAGTATCTACAGGAAAACTGAGAATCAAATGAAGTATCATATGAAAAGGAGGAAGCATGGTTAGCACTACATAGAGTATTAATAGGAGTACATGTGGTGAAGTGCACACTGTTATTAACAGTGTACTCATTTTTTCTCTCTATCCATATTAAGACCTGAGGATCAAAGACATACATGCTATTCTAGATAGACTTTCCAGAGAGGTGTAGCAACTCTGGGACCTCCTTGCTCTCTGCCAGGAAGGAATGTCTAAGGATAACACTGGATCCTCTGCTGGCCCTGCAGGGCTCATCAGCTATGAAATGATATCACTGCCATAGCAGCATATCCTTAACCAAGTCTGATCCCTGCTACCCCTGTGCTAATCATGTGTTTCAACTGCACACGACAGCACTTCCGATTCCCTGGAATGGGTTGTCTGTGAGGCATTCTACTTCCTTACAGGAAGCATCTGCAGAGGAGAGCATCACACAGAAGGTACACCATAAACAGCCCGACACTCAGCATCATGGAGTCTGAAACACACTTCTGTCTAGGATTTTCCTGGGTCTCTGGATCATCAGTAAGTTTTGAAAATTAGCCAGTCCAAACTCAAGAACATCCTTCTTGTCTTTTCATCATTCGCTTCCCACACTTTATTCCTTACAGCATCTTCTTATGTGCTTTTCATTTGCCAAACGCTGTTGGATTTAGTCCGTTGCATTTCCACCTTAGAGAATCAGTGACCTTTTTCATTATACTCACTTTTCCCCTCTATCCATCTTAAGCCCTGAGGATCAAAGGCATACATGCTATTCTAGACAGATTTGCCAGAGAGGCATAGCCACTCCGGGACCTCCTTGCTCTCTGCCAGGAAGGAATGTCTAAGAATAACTCTGGCTTTATACTCACAATGTGGGGAGTGTACGGTTTTGGGTAGAAAACACATTAACCATGACAACACGAAGGGCTATAGATGTATTGCAGCTGGTATCAACAATTGCTCTGTTTTAGGAGTCTGTAAATACACTCATCCTGACCTCTTTTGCCTCCTCATACAAGCCTCGCCTCCAACAAATTCTGGAGTCCTCTCCAGCCTCATCCCCCTGAGTGTCCTACACAGTCCTGTCTGCACTCTTTTCTCTCCCACCCCCACAGGAACTCAGTTCTCTTTACATCTGCATGGCGTGCAAAGAGGTGTGACTTAGGTTAAAGGAAGCGGTTTCCTTAATAAGCAAACATGTGGTCTCAGTGGCTGCAAAGATCCATTCTCATTAAATTAAAATTGAAAAAGGGATCATCCTCTTGACAACGACGACGATGACAATGATGGTGATACAAGTAAAAAAAAAATACCCATAGACCACTTGAGTTTAGTTTTACTATTTTCTCATTAAGAGAATATTATGGAACAATCTCTTCCTACTGCTTCTATTACAACAGTCACTAATTATCTACAGTTGACCCCACTCATTAAGAAAAAACTAAGTCCCCTATAACACAGATTTTTTTTTTAAGTGAGAAAAAAAGGCTGAAAGCTTTGCTAGAAGGCTACTCAGACAAAAAATAGAAACTGTCCTATGTCAGACTAAGAAGCTAAGCAATTTTGAAAAATCCATTCACATTGGAACAGGACATC